>NC_080041.1:75311527-75611527 GCF_012489685.1 Lotus japonicus
ACCCCAAGATTCTGCGAATGATGCTACCTTTTGGCCTACAAACACTGTGCCTTGGTCTGTAGTAAGTGACTCAGGTAGCCCAAAGCGGTACACTATGTGATTCTGAATGAACCTCGATCACCGTGTCCTGGGTCACATTTTGTAGAGGAATTGCCTCTACCCACTTGGTAAAGTAATCTATAGCCACTATGATGTACTTATGCTGCCTAGAAGAACATGGGTTAATTTCACCAATTAGGTCTAAAGCCCAACCCCTGAATGGCCAAGGGCTTAATGATCGAGTGTAGTTCACTTGCTGGCACATGTTGTATCCCCGCGTGTCTCTGACAATCTTGGCACCTCTTGGCATACTCCATACAATCTTTCATAATAGTAGGCCAATACATCCCTTGTCGAAATAGGATCCACTTCATCTTGATCCCTGCCTGGTGGGCACCACATAGCCCGTCGTGAACGGCCGAGATCGCTATGAACGCGTCGTCTTCACTTAAACACTTCAGTAGTGTTCCGTCGACGTTTTTCTTGAATAGCTCGTTTCCCATGATGACATAGCTCATTGCTCTGTATTTTGTCTTTCTATCTGTAGTACCCACAGGATTTTGCAAGTAATCGACAATTGGCTTTCTCCAATCATTAGGTGCCATATTGTCAATGACCAGGATGTCGAGGTTAGAGGGGTTCAGTTTTTCTTTGACCTCGATAAGCTCTTTTAACCTACATTTATCGACCATATATCCTGATGCGATTTGTGCCAATTCATTGGCTTCTTGATTGTCCACTCTGGCAACGTGACCTAGCCTAACTTCGTTGAACTTGGCCAACAAATTACTAGCTTTCGTGTAATACCTAGCTAGATTTTCACTAATGCACTTGTATTCCTTAGTAAGTTGCTTTATTACCAACTCAGAGTCCCCTTTTACGACGACATTCTTTGCCCCGAGGGCTATCAAGATCTCGAGGCCTGATGTTAATGCCTCATACTCAGCCTCATTGTTTGAGCAGTTACTCTTAATCCTAAACTTGAATTTCGTGGGGATGCCCCTTGGGGATACGATGAACATCCCGATCCCAGTGCCATTCTTATGGCTAGAACCATCGAAGAATAGCTTCCAAGGTTGGATGCCTACGTAAGTTATGACTTCTTGAGGCAAAGTATGGTCTGCCAGGAAGTCAGCAATTGCTTGTCCCTTAACTGCCTTTAGTGGGCATAAGTTAGTGAATACTCGGTTAGGGCTAAAGCCCATTTACCAATTCGACTATGCAAGATAGGTTTGGATAACATGTGCTTTATTATATCATAATGAGAAAAAACCATTACATCGATTGGCTTTATATAATATTTCAGCTTTACACAAGAGAAGTACAAGCATAAACACAATTTCTCGATCATGGTGTATCGAGTCTCTGCATCATTTAACACCCTGCTTAAGTAAAATATGGCTCTTTCTTTGCTATCTTCATCTTCTTGAGCCAGCATGCTTCCGATGGTTCCATCCGTGGCAGAGATGTACAGCTTCATTGGCTTTCCTCTTATAGGTGGTGCCATTATAGGTGGGCTAGACAAGTACACTCTGAGTTCATCGAACGCTTTTTGATGCTCTGCTTCCCAGCGGAACGCATCTTCTTTTTTAAGTCGAAGAAGTGGGGAAAATGACTTGGTCTTCTCACTGAGGTTAGCAATGAATCTCCTTAGGAAGTTAATCTTTCCCAATAGTGATTGCAGTTGTTTCTTGCTAGTTGGTGGACTAGTGTCGAGAATGGCTTTAGCTTTGTTTTTGTTGATCTCGATACCCTTTTTATGCACCACAAAAACCCAAAAAAATCACCTGCAATAACACCAAAGGCACATTTAAGGGGATTCATCTTCAAGCCATATTTTCTCATCCTCTCAAAGGATTTCCTTAGATGCAACAAATGGTCATCCCTTGATGGGGATTTCACCACAATGTCATCAATATAAACCTGCATGAAGGTTTCTATAAAATCATGAAAAATGGTATTCATTACCCTTTGGTAGGTCGCGCCAGCGTTTTTTCAACCCAAATGGCATGACCACCCACTCGTACGTCCCCAAGGCACCGGGACATCGAAAAGCTGTTTTCGACACGTCCTCTTCTGCTATGAAGATTTGGTTGTAGCCTGAGTAACCATCCAACAAGCTTAAGTATTCATGACCAGCAGCTGAATCCACCATCATCTCAGCAATAGGCATGTGATACTCGTCTTTTGGAGTGGCAGCGTTAAGATCTCGGAAATCTATGCAAACTCTCATCTTTCCATTCTTCTTGATTACTGGAACCACGTTGGCTAACCAGTCCACATATCGAGCTGTTCTGATAAATTTACACCTGAGGAGTCTTTCGATTTCTTCCTTGATTTTCACCAACACATCTGGATGGAACCTCCTGGGCAGTTGCTTGACTGGTTTCTTGTTTTCTTTGATGGGTAACTTCAATTCCACCACTTCTCGACTGAGGCCAGGCATTTCATCGTAATCCCAAGCGAAACAGTCTTTGAATTCCTTGAGTAATTTCACCATCCTGTCTTTTAGCTCCGGGTCAATGAGAGCACTAATATACGTTGGCCTCTTTTCTAAGCCATCACCCAGGTCTACTTCTTCTAAAGGGTCTTGCGCTTCCATTTTCTTGGAAAATTCGACCACTGGCTTCTCGAAGCCTAATGGGCCGTCATCATAGATGCAATCTAGCCTCAGATTGCAAAGGTCCTCGAATCCGCATTCCTCAGCACTCTGCTCGTTTATTTCTATGCACGTGTCATCCTTATTTATTGTTGCCTCCTCCTGAGGTGTCAATTCGACAGGCAGGATTAAGACATTAGCTTCGTCTATAGCCATTTCTTTGGCCATCCTCTCGGCCTCCAGGGCCGTTCTTATTTTGTTTTCGGCTGCGTAAGCCGAAATTCGAGCCATGCTCGAATTAATCATCTTTATCATTGGCTTGCCACCCATCAGTGGCATCTTTCTCTTCATCACTGTGCCATCCGCTCATGGCATCAGGTTTACATGCTTCATTGAGGTTTAGGCCCCGGATGGGATCCAACGTTACTGAATACTCTGAGTAGGGGTTGAAGTATTGGCTAGCCACTGTGTCTAAAGGAGAAATTGTGGCTAAACTCTTCTCAAAATTCTTCTTACCAACGTAGCTTGTTTCTGCTAAATAGTAGCTTTGATCTGCTTGTACATTTTCGACAACTCCATCAGCTTTCCAAATGGACATACGTTGGTGTAAGGTCGAAGGCACTGCCCCCACGCCATGAATCCATTCTCTTCCCAGCAGCAAATTGTAATTGGCCTTTGAAGGGACCACAATGAACAATGTGGAACGGGCTACTGTTCCTACGGTTATGTTCAACATGATTGCCCCTAGGGAAGAACCTGTCTTTCCTTCATAATCGGAAAGCACCATGTCATGTGAGATTAGATCCGCTTCAGTTTTTCCTAACTTCTTGAGCATAAATCCGGGCATGAGGTTAATTGCAGCTCCCCCGTCGACAAGGACTTTGTTAACACCCTTCTCCTCGACTCTGGCCCAAACAAATAGCGGTTTCAAATGACTCTTCATTTGCTCGGTTGGCCTTTGGAAGATAGCTCTTTCATCTTCGACGGATCCTCTCTGCATCACATAATAACACAAAGGATTGTCATCTGGTTCGTCGTCGACATAGTAGTCTTCCTCGCTTTCAGTGACCTCTGAGATTCTATCGAATTCTGCAGGTAGGATGGACACGATGCAGATGATGTTGAGCTCTTCTCCCTCACTGTCGTCGAAATCTTCGAGCATGTCTTCATCCTCATCCTCGACGACATCCTTCCCTTTTTCCTTAGCTGGATTTGGTGGTATGGTTGTTCCCTGTTTGATGGCGTGATCCAGCTGGTTGGTAATCGACGCCACACTAGGTTCATTGCGAGAGTTGTCTTCTGGCTTTATGTCCCATAATGAGCGGAACTTGCCACCTCTTTCCCTCTCAGCTTTCCTTTTCCTCAAAAAACGCCTGAACTGAGTCCTGGTCATCTGTTCAGGAGCATAGTAGTTCTCAGAGCCATAGGAGTAGCTTCGTGACACACGGGAATTGTTGATGTAAGAGGATCCCTGGCCTAAGTCGATTTTCTGCCACTTAGGGTATGGTTTTGGCCTTGGAGGCGTTGGCCTGAACCATTGGTTTCTTGGCAATCCAGCATTGGGGAGGTAAGTTTTGTCTTTACTGCTTGTTTTCTGGCCTTTATGGCCATCGAGTTCCTGGTCTCTTTCGACCCACTCCTCGTGAGGGTACTTCAGTCTCCTGGATACAGGAGCCTTCCTCTGATAATGCCTTTTCATTTCTGAATCTTGATAGGCCTTGGCTGCGGATTTGTCGAAAACAGCGCTGCATCGAGGGCACAGCATAACTTCTTTCTCGCCATCTTTGCTGCGGGATAGAAACTCGACAAGGGTTTCTCCAGCCTTGGGGTAAACCTCTTCCAAGTTCACTTCTTTCACGACGTCTGGTTCTTCGACAGCCGTGTTTTCCTCCTTTGCCTCCTCGAGTGTCAGGCCCAGATTCAGCTTCTCGGAAATGTCAACCATGCCAATGTAGAAAGGTTCCACGTAGTTGGCTTCAGCTACCTGCAGTGGGTCGGAGTTAATCTTCATTTGACTTTTGGCTTTTTCGTCATACTTGAGCCTTCCTGAGTCCAATGCCCCCTGCACGAGGTCCCTGAAACGAACACATTGTGAGGTCCAATGACCAAAAAAGTTATGATATTTGCAATATTTCTTCCCTTTCCTTTGTTCAGGAGAGGGAAGTTTTTGGTCTTTGGGGACCACAAGCAAACCATCAGACACAAGTATATCATAGATTGCATCACATTTGGCCACATCAAAAGTATAAGTTTTTACAGCAGGAATCGTGTTCTTGGGGTTTTCCTCCCCAAGTTTGTTTTCACGTGGTTTCAATGCTTTACACACATAAGGATCCCCTGGCTGAAGTTCAGCCAGATTGACGTCATTCAAATCGACGTCCGCAGGGACTTCTCGATAGACACATGGACTCTGACCTACTGAATCCGCATCTATGTACGCTACCTTCTCCTTCTTTGGCCACTTAGTAGTCTTGGCCCTTTCCTCTGACTTTTCGGCCTTTAACGATTCGATGTGCCTCACTCTATCTGCGAGCAAAGACATATCTCGAATATACTGAGTGTCGATCTTCTTTCTAATAGAATACTCTAGACCACCAGCGGCTAAGACAACTAGCTCGTGTTCAGGAACATGGGTGAAGCATCGAGATTTAAGCATCCTAAACCTGTTTAGGTAATCATCAATAGACTCTGCTGGCTTTCTTTTGACACTAGCCAGGTCCTTCAAACTTACTTTGCACTCTCCCCTAAAGAACTGTTCATGGAAAATTCTTTCCAACTGGGCCCATGTATGGACTGACCTAGGAGCGAGGGTGGTGAACCAGGTAAAGGCATTTTTGGTTAAAGAACTCGGGAAGTACTTCATTTTTAAATTTTCATTGATGGCTAAGTCTCCTGCTTCGATTTGGTACCTGGCTATGTGTTCTACCGTGGACTCTCCTGAATCCCCTGAGAACTTAGTGAATTTGGGGACCTTCCAGCCTCGAGGAAGTTCTGATTCGAGAACCTCCTCTGTAAAGGCTGACACAAAATGGGGTCTATTCGCGAAACCCACGTTGAAACCATGTTGGTTCAACAATTGCTCCACCACGGCAGCAACATTTTGTTGCCCCCCAGCGTTCTGGTGTCGAATTCTTTCTAGCACACCATCAGCGTGTTCTTCCCTGTTTACCATATACACATTTTGCAATGGTGGCTGCACTGCCTCGTACAAAGGGTTTGCCCTCATCTCTTGGTGTTGCGGCGCTTGATAGCGCACCGGGGCAGGGACATGGTTAGGCAACGGGATTTGGTTAATCCCTGGTGCCGGTTGGACTTCGACTGGTGCCCCCAGGGCTGTCGCCAAACGATCCATCTGTCGTGCCAAATGCTGATTATTGGCATTATTATTTTGGAGCACAGGGTTGATTAGCTCACCTATCTGTCGAGATAGCATGTTAACCATTTCATGGTTACTATCATCTACTTGCTGCCTAATGGCTTGAAGTGAACCATTATTCATACTTGTAGATAAATAAATTTGTGAACTAGATCCAGGAATAGGGGGACTAACTCGACTTCCCAAGTTTAACATTGTTCCATTTGCCCCAAAAGGGGGTATGCTGAATGGGGGAACATTTTCAGGGAACGTCGAATACGTGCCTTGTATGCCTTGCATCATAGATGTAGGCATACCATAAGGCATGTCCCTCGTAATAGTTGGAACAATTTGTGCCTGTACTGATGTAGATACAGGCATTTCTGCAACTGCAGAAATTGCCACGTTCTAGGTTGGCATACTGGTGCCATGCCCCATTCCAGTAGACACTTCTTCATTATTATTACCACTACTTCCCCCGGGACTACTCTGATTACCCACGTTAGATCCTTGAGGGGAGGTTCTTCCTCGGTTGCTTGCCATACTCAAAGTCTTACCACTTCTCAGGTGCATATAAATCACAATCCAGGAAAGTAGCAAATACCAAATAGCATGCAGCAAACAAAACACACAAAACGCTTCTGTAAAACTTAGTTTTCACAAAAACGGTCCCACCAGGTGTGCCAATTTGTTTACACGGATTTTTGGTAAACAAATATCCTCTTAGTTCGACTAAAGGAAGTTTAGATTTCAGGGTCCTTTTGAGAAAACGTTTTGCCAAAGTGTAGTGTGTGGACGGATGTGTTTTCGACAACAATAAACAACTTCAAACGAAACTGGATTTTATTGAATATGAGTCGATTACAAAATAGTTAAGCAAACCAAGATAACATGAAAGCAAATTTCGACAAAACAAGCTACACATAAGAACTGGGAATTAACAAACTGCAATGCAAGGAAATTAAAGCGTTGGTTCTGCAACATACTCCTCCATCATCACGTTCTGCTCTCGAAGTCTCATTGATGCGGACGTTTAGAGCTTTTAGTGAATTTTCAGAGTTTTTTAGTTGGGAACCCCTTCTTCTGCTGCTGCTTCCTCTATTTATATTGTTCTTTCTGCCCATGTTCTTGGCGGTTTTCCTTGGATGCACGATGGCTTCGTGGGTTTTGAATTTTGGCGCCATACCCCACGTTTAGCCGATGGTCTTCGCGCACGTGACTCTATTGCCACGTGGATGGTTCTGAGTCGTGGGCAACCGTTGCTATTCGTGGCATCGTGGGTGTACGCACGTGCCTGTAATCGCTTGTTATTCGGTAACTGCCTCTTCCATTAAGGTGATCGAGATTTCTTCATCTTCTGAGTGTGTCGAGTTATGGCTTTTACTAACTTGTCCTTGAGGGACATCGTGTGCTGAGTTGCCGGCTTCGCCCAACCCCTTCTGTCGAGAAACCACTTTTTGTACCATGGTGTCGATAATTGTAATGCTTGTAATTTTGGCTTAACACATATATATCAGTTGAAATCTAAAGACCTACTCAGATGAGGCCCTCAATGCTTGTGGGAGACACGTCAATAAGAGCGTGACTCTCAATGGGTTTTCCCCTCCTTGAAACGATCACCATCAAAGCCTTCTTCGACTTCAAATCATTCAACTTTATGGGTATTCCCTTACCATATAATTCTCAGAGGGGAAATCATAATGGGTTATATCCTAATAAAATTCTACTAAGGGGCATTCTTCCTTCGGGTCTTCCCAAAAAAGGGAAACCCCCGGTGTAACACCCCAATTTTAGGTTAGGGGTCACATTAGTAACTATTTCAAAATCAAGGACCATTTTGTAAAAAACTTAGTTTCTAAAACTTCCCGTTTTCACAAGTGGTAGTTGTAAGATCAAGTTTTGATCTAGTAGTACAACTCTATGTTTTGATGATTACAAGTTAACCTTTTGAGTATGAACAATTATGGTACTCTAACGTGTTTTTCTGAGTGTGCTATTTACAGGCTCTGACCTTGATTCAGTCTCACACAAATCAGAAGCACTGTGCATAAAGAGTGACCCAAGCAACACTTTCGCAACATCAATGTTCACTCTGAACAGTAGAAATGCTTTAGAAGATCTGAAGTTATACAAGCTCTGATATGGACTCAGCCACCAGAAGTTCTGACAACCAAGAAACTCTGAAGGTTCAGATGTTCTGATGGTGTAGAAGACTCTGAAGATCCAGAAGCTGAACAGTGGAAACTCTGATGTCCAGAAGCAAGAAACTCTGAAGACCATGTACTTCCCTCTGAGTTCAGAATCAGAAGATACAACGATTAGAGGTTCTGTGCTTTCCCTCTGACTCTGATCAACCGGCTTCACAAGTGCCAACATGAAGCATTCCCCTGATCAGAAGTCTCCTAGGTTTAAAGGTCAAGTCGCTATCCAAGTACAAAAGCATATGTACTATCCTGACGACCTACCTAACTTCCTCAGCCACAGCAGAAGCTGGAATTTCCAGAACTGCCCTCCAACGGTAGCATTTCCATGCAACGTTCAACCCTAATTCTTGGAGTATAAATAGTGACTGAAGATTGAAAGAAGTGGCTAGAAGCATTCACACACGCACAAGAAATATTCAAATCCTTCTAAGCTTTCTTTCATCCTGAATTTCATTGTGTTTACTATAAGCTTTTTAGAAGCACTTTCTTTGTAAACAAGAACTTCATATACAGTTGTATAGTTTTCCTTTAGGAGATCAGGGTTGATCGGATCCTAGAGAAGACTAAGAGAGTGAATCTTAGTGTGAGCTAAGTCAGTGTATTGTTAGTCACTTGTAGTTTTCAAGTGCAGTTGTAACACATACCTGATTAGTGGATTGCCTTCATTCTAAGAAGGAAGAAATCACCTTAACGGGTGGACTGGAGTAGCTTGAGTGATTTATCAAGTGAACCAGGATAAAATCCGTGTGTGCTTTTCTATCTCTCATCTTTAGCACTTAGTTCTCGAAAACATTTGTTAAAATATTTAAGGTGGAAGTTTTATCTTGAAAACGTTATTCAAACCCCCCCTTTCTACCGTTTTTCATACCTTCAATTGGTATCAGAGCGCAAGTTCTGATTACCACACCTAACAGTGTTCAGTGATCCGGGCCGGTGTGAAAAACAATGGCTACCACCAGTGAAACACAGAAAGATGGATACAATGCAAAGCCTCCTATGTTCGACGGTCAAAGGTTCGAGTATTGGAAAGATAGACTCGAAAGTTTCTTTCTGGGTTTTGATGCAGATCTCTGGGATATTATTGTGGATGGCTATGAGCGTCCAGTCGATGCAGATGGCAAGAAGATTCCAAGTTCAGAGATGACTGCAGATCAAAAGAAGCTGTACTCACAACATCACAAAGTAAGAGCAATTCTTCTAAGTGATATTTCTTATGAAGAGTACCAGAAGATTACAGATCATGAGTTTGCAAAAGGCATTTTTGAATCTCTGAAGATGTCTCATGAAGGAAACAAGAAAGTTAAAGAATCAAAGGCATTGTCTTTGATCCAAAAGTATGAATCCTTCATCATGGAGCCAAATGAGACCATTGAAGAAATGTTCTTCAGATTTCAGTTGCTTGTAGCTGGAATACGACCTCTCAACAAGAGCTACACAACAAAAGATCATGTCATAAGGGTCATCAGGTGTCTTCCTGAAAGCTGGATGCCTTTAGTGACATCAATTGAGCTCACAAGAGATGTTGAGCATATGAGTTTAGAAGAACTCATTAGCATTCTGAAATGCCACGAGCTGAAGCGTTCTGAGATGCAAGATCTGAGGAAAAAGTCTATAGCCTTGAAATCCAAATCTAAAAAGGCTAAGGCTGAGAAGTCAAAGGCTCTCCAAGCTGAAGCAGAAGAATCTGAAGAAGCATCAGAAGATTCTGATGAAGATGAGCTGACTCTGATCTCCAAGAGACTCAACCGCATCTGGAAGCACAGGCAGAGCAAGTACAAAGGCTCTGGAAAAGCAAAAGGAAAGTCTGAATCCTCAGGCCAGAAGAAGTCATCAATTAAGGAAGTCACATGCTTTGAGTGCAAAGAATCAGGGCACTACAAAAGTGATTGTCCAAAGTTGAAGAAGGACAAGAAGCCAAAGAAGCACTTCAAGACAAAGAAGAGTCTGATGGTGACATTTGATGAATCAGAGTCAGAGGACGTTGACTCTGATGGTGAAGTCCAAGGACTCATGGCCATTGTCAAAGACAAAGGAGCAGAGTCAAAGGAAGCTGTTGACTCTGACTCAGAATCAGAAGGAGATCCTAACTCAGACGATGAAAATGAGGTATTCACTTCTTTCTCTACCTCTGAACTGAAACATGCCTTGTCTGATATCACGGATAAGTATAACTCTTTATTGTCTAAGCATAAGAAGTTGAAAAAGAACTTATCTGCTGTTTCTAAGACTCCTTCTGAACATGAGAAAGTTATTTCTGATTTGAAAAATGATAATCATGCTTTGGTCAATTCTAACTCTGTGCTTAAGAACCAGATCGCTAAGTTAGAAGAAATAGTTGCTTGTGATGCCTCTGATTGTAGAAACGAATCTAAGTATGAAAAGTCTTTTCAAAGATTCCTGGCTAAGAGCGTAGATAGAAGCTTAATGGCTTCAATGATCTATGGCGTAAGCAGAAATGGAATGCATGGCATTGGCTATTCTAAACCAATTAGAAATGAGCCCTCTGTGTCTAAAGCTAAATCCTTGTATGAATGCTTTGTTCCCTCTGGTACCATATTGCCTGATCCTTTACCTGCTAAAGTTGTTAAAACCCCTCTTAAAAAGGGATCCTTCTCCATGTCTAAATATCATGCAAAAATTCCTTTACATTATCATGTTGAAAAACCCAAGGTGATCAGAACCTCTGGGGTAACTAACAAGAAAGGACCCAAAAAGTGGGTACCTAAGGACAAGATTATCTATGTTGCAGATATCCTCGATAGCTCCACTGAAACACCAATCATGGTATCTGGACAGTGGATGCTCGCGTCACATGACGGGAGAAAGGCGTATGTTCCAAGAGCTAAAACTTAAGCCTGGAGGCGAAGTTGGCTTTGGAGGAAATGAAAAGGGTAAAATTGTTGGTACTGGTACTATTTGTGTAGATAGTAGTCCATGCATTGATAATGTGTTATTGGTAGACGGCTTAACTCATAACTTATTGTCTATAAGTCAATTAGCTGACAAGGGTTATGACGTTATCTTTAATCAAAAGTCCTGCCGGGCTGTAAGTCAGATCGATGGCTCTGTTCTGTTTAACAGCAAGAGGAAGAACAACATTTATAAGATCAGATTATCTGAGTTGGAGGCTCAGAATGTGAAGTGCCTTCTTTCTGTTAATGAAGAGCAGTGGGTATGGCATAGATGGTTAGGGCATGCCAGTATGAGAAAGATTTCTCAGCTGAGCAAGCTAAACCTTGTTAGGGGCTTACCCAATCTGAAGTTCGCTTCAGACGCTCTTTGTGAAGCATGTCAGAAAGGCAAATTCACTAAAGTCCCTTTCAAGGCAAAGAATGTTGTCTCAACCTCAAGGCCGTTGGAACTTCTGCATATCGACCTTTTTGGACCAGTGAAAACTGAGTCTATAGGTGGCAAGAGATATGGGATGGTAATTGTTGACGGCTATAGCCGCTGGACATGGGTAAAGTTTCTAACCCACAAGGATGAGTCTCATGCTGTGTTCTCTACCTTCATTGCCCAAGTGCAAAACGAGAAGACTTGTAGGATTGTGCGTGTCAGAAGTGACCATGGTGGAGAGTTTGAGAATGACAAGTTTGAGAGTCTGTTTGATTCCTATGGAATTGCACATGATTTCTCTTGTCCCAGAACTCCTCAACAAAACGGTGTTGTTGAGAGGAAGAACAGAACTCTTCAGGAGATGGCTAGAACCATGCTCCAAGAAACTGGCATGGCTAAGCACTTTTGGGCAGAGGCAGTAAATACAGCATGTTAAATTCAGAACAGAATCTCTGTGAGACCAATTCTGAATAAGACTCCCTATGAATTGTGGAAGAACATAAAACCCAACATTTCTTACTTTCATCCTTTTGGTTGTGTTTGTTATGTTCTTAATACTAAGGATAGATTGCATAAATTTGATGCTAAGTCTTCTAAATGTCTATTACTTGGTTACTCTGATAGATCTAAAGGTTTTAGATTTTACAATACTGATGCTAAGACTATTGAAGAGTCTATTCATGTTAGATTTGACGATAAGCTTGACTCTGACCAGTCAAAGCTAGTTGAGAAATTTGCAGACTTAAGTATAAATGTTTCTGACAAAGGCAAAGCTCCAGAGGAAGCTGAGCCAGAGGAAGATGAACCAGTAGAAGAAGCTGGTCCCTCTGATTCACAACCTCCGAAGAAAAGCAGAACCATTGCATCACATCCTAAGGAATTGATTCTGGGCAACAAAGATGAACCAGTCAGAACCAGATCAGCCTTTAGACCCTCTGAAGAGACCCTGCTCAGTCTGAAAGGATTGATGTCCTTAATTGAACCCAAGTCCATAGATGAAGCTCTTCAGGACAAGGATTGGATTCTGGCCATGGAAGAAGAATTGAATCAATTCTCCAAGAACGATGTTTGGAGCTTAGTGAAGAAGCCTGAGAGTGTCCATGTAATTGGAACAAAATGGGTGTTCATAAACAAACTGAATGAGAAAGGAGATGTAGTCAGAAACAAGGCAAGGCTAGTTGCTCAAGGCTACAGCCAGCAGGAAGGAATAGACTACACAGAAACATTTGCTCCAGTAGCAAGACTAGAAGCAATCAGACTGTTGATCTCCTTCTCAGTGAATCACAACATAGTTCTTCATCAGATGGATGTGAAGAGTGCCTTCCTAAATGGTTATATTTCAGAGGAAGTCTATGTTCATCAACCCTCAGGTTTTGAAGATGAAAAGAAACCAGACCATGTGTTCAAATTGAAGAAATCACTCTATGGTCTGAAGCAAGCTCCCAGAGCATGGTATGAGAGACTCAGCTCATTCCTTCTGGAGAATGAGTTTGTAAGGGGTAAAGTAGATACAACTCTCTTTTTCAAAACTTATAAAGATGATATCTTAATTGTGGAAATATATGTTGACGATATTATATTTGGTTCTGCTAATCAATCTCTATGCAAAGAATTTTCTGAGATGATGCAGGCTGAATTTGAGATGAGTATGATGGGAGAACTAAAGTACTTTCTGGGAATACAAGTTGATCAAACACCAGAAGGAACATATATCCACCAGAGCAAGTACACTAAAGAACTTCTGAAGAAGTTCAACATGCTGGAATCTACAGTGGCCAAGACTCCAATGCATCCTACATGCATTCTGGAGAAAGAAGATGCAAGTGGTAAAGTTTGTCAGAAGCTTTATCGTGGTATGATAGGATCTCTTCTATATTTAACTGCATCTAGGCCAGATATATTATTTAGTGTTCACTTATGTGCTCGTTTCCAATCAGATCCACGGGAAACCCACTTAACTGCTGTTAAGATGATCCTAAGGTATCTGAAAGACACCACTAACCTTGGCTTGATGTATAAGAAAACATCAGAGTATAAGCTTTCAGGTTATTATGATGCTGATTATGCTGGAGATAGAACAGAGAGAAAAAGTACTTCTGGAAATTGTCAATTTCTGGGAAGTAATCTAGTCTCATGGGCAAGCAAGAGGCAATCAACCATTGCACTATCCACTGCAGAGGCAGAATATATCTCAGCAGCAATATGCAGCACCCAGATGCTCTGGATGAAACATCAGCTGGAGGACTATCAGATCCTTGAGAGCAATATCCCAATCTATTGTGATAACACTGCTGCAATATCATTGAGTAAGAATCCTATCTTACATTCAAGGGCAAAGCACATTGAGGTAAAGTATCATTTTATTAGAGATTATGTACAGAATGACGTACTTCTTCTGAAGTTTGTTGATACTGACCATCAATGGGCAGATATCTTTACAAAGCCCTTAGCAGAGGATAGATTTAATTTTATTCTGAAAAATCTGAATATGGACTTTTGTCCAGAGTGAAGATGGATCAGAACCTCTGACTATGATACTTCTTGATCAGAAGATGTCTAGTCCAGAAGGTAACTCCATCAGAGTGTATGTACCCATTGGTGCTGACTCTGAAGCTGAGACAGTAACACGTGTGTCAGTATCTCTGATGCATAGTTCCTTGTGCCCCTGTGACAGTCTGTCATAATGTGTGTAGATGTGCTTCTCTCCTGTGTGTGATACGTGTATTTACTGTTACTATGATGTCTTTAATTTTTAACCGTTGATTTTAATTTGCTTTTTGAATCAACAACGGTTATTTGTCAAAACCCACTATACACACACGATCTCCTACACTTTCGGTTTTTACTCTCTCTCTTCTGCATTTTCAAAAACTGCTTACCCACGATCTCTCTCTCGCTCTCTATTCATCTTTCAACTTCATCTTCTACCCCAAAACGTTCAACCGCTTTCAACAATGGTGAGACAAACCAGAAACGAAGCTGCCGAAGCAACCAGGTTCCCTCACATGGTAGTGGGTCAAGCTACAGGCCAATTGGGTCTTGAAGCTCCTGCTCAAGGTCAAGGTCAAGAGCAAGTAGTTCCGATTGCAGAACGGGGCTGTGCCGTTCATTGTGTGTACGCTCCTGAAGAACTTCAAGTACTGGCAGAATGGAGATTCGACCTCGACAATCTTGCTGCAAATGGGTATGATCTTCGTCCTGAAGTCCGTGTTCAAGGCTGGGAAAATTACTTCAACAGACTTCGAGGACCGGTGTACGACAAATTGGTCAAGGAATTCTGGAAACACGCTGACTGCGATGACACTCAGGTGGTCTCCCACATTGCTGGTAGGAGGATCATAATTACTGAGAAGTCATTCATGAATCTGCTGGGTGCAGAGACTGCACATGGGTATCGATTCCAACTCACTGAATCGAAGCTGAAACCCAAAACGAAGGATGAGACCAACAAGGCCCTGTACACCACATACAAACCGGGCAAGACTGATTACAAGGTGGTGGATCTTCATCCCAAGCTCAGAATCTGGCACAAGATTTTGCTGCACTGTATCAACCAGAGGCCAAAGGGCAGTTCCCCAGATTACATCAACTTCAGCCAGAAGGCGATGCTGTTTTTCATCCAAGACAAGCAGAAGATCCGCCTTCTCTACTTCCTGTTCTCTTACTTGAAGGAGTGTATCAAGAAGTCCAGAACTACTGCCTCCATCAAGTCAGCAATCAAATATATCCCTTTTGGGAGATTGCTATCAGATCTCTTCATTGAGAGCAACCTTGTGCAAGATATGGTCAATGCTGGATGCGTAGAGGATTTGAACACCATTGTCAGTGATGTCTTCACTGCCAATTCTCTGAAGAAGATGGGTTTGGTCCAGAAGAAAATTGCCCCAGCTCATGAAGATACATCTTCTAAAATCAGACAGAGAAGGGTGCCTCTGAGTAACTATCCTCTGTGGACACATGCAGACAACCCTGAAGCTATTAGGTGCTATGTTGAAGACCTAAGGGCTCAAGGATTTGAAATTGACTTAGATGAATTTTTCAGAAGACTGCCGCCTGCTCCAGAGTTTGACTCTCCTCCCAAGAGGAAAGCCTAGAGGAAGATGGTCTTAGAAGAATCCTCTGAGGAATCTGATGTCCCTCTGACGAAGAAGAAGAAAGCTGACCAGCCAAAGAGGAAACATGATGAAACCAGCAAGCCAGATGATGGTAATGATGGTGATAATGATGGTGGTCCTTCTCCTCCCAAGAAGAAAAAGAAACAAGTCAGACTTGTGGTGAAGCCTACAAGGGTGGAACCAGCTGCTCAAGTGGTCAGAAGGATTGAAACTCCTCCCAGAGTGACTCGGTCATCAGTACGATCATCAAGTAAGTCTGTTGTTGATTCTGATGCTGATTTGAATTCATTTGATGCACTCCCCATCTCTGTTATGCTCAAACGATCCACAAACCCACTCACTCTCATTCCTGAATCCCAACCAGCTGCACAAACCACCTCTCAACCTAATTCACTCCGGTCTTCATTTTTCCAACCTTCTCCAAACGAAGCACCTCTCTGGAATATGCTTCAGAACCAACCTACCGGACCCTCTGATCCAACCTCACCTATTACCATCCAATACAATCCAGAATCTGAACCTCTTACTCTTGAACCTGAACTCACAATTCCTGTTCAAACAGAACCTGAACCCAGAATGTCTGATCACTCTGTCCCCAGAGCATCAGAACGTCTGGTTTCCAGAACCACTGATACAGATTCTTCCAGTGTCTATACACCTATATCATTCCCAACCAATGTGGCTGACTCCTCCCCTTCCAACAACTCTGAATCCATTCGTAAATTTATGGAAGTCAGAAAAGAAAAGGTGTCTACCCTAGAAGAGTATTACCTCACATGTCCAAGCCCTAGGAGATATCCTGGCCCTAGACCTGAACGTCTAGTTGATCCAGATGAACCTATCTTGGCTAAT
Source organism: Lotus japonicus (assembly GCF_012489685.1). Lineage (NCBI taxonomy): Eukaryota > Viridiplantae > Streptophyta > Magnoliopsida > Fabales > Fabaceae > Lotus > Lotus japonicus. The sequence continues at coordinate 75,328,028 of NC_080041.1, forward strand.
CCTTTACATGAGGCAGACCCTTTGGCTCAACAAGCTCAACCTGACCCTGTCCAACAAGAGTCAGTTCAACCAGACCCAGAACAATCTGTGTCTAACCACTCTTCGGTTAGATCACCCAATCCTCTAGTTGACACTTCTGAACCTCACCTTGGAGCCTCTGAACCTCATGTCCAAACCTGTGACATTGGCTCTCCCCAAGGTACCTCTGAAGCTCATAGCAGCAATCACCCAACCTCTCCAGAAACCAACCTCTCAATCGTTCCCTACACTTCCCTCAGACCCACCTCTCTCTCTGAGTGCATCAATGTTTTCAATCGTGAAGCCTCTTTGATGCTACGAAATGTACAAGGTCAGACTGATCTGAGTGAGAATGCTGAGTCTGTGGCTGAAAAGTGGAATAGTCTGAGCACTTGGCTAGTTGCTCAGGTTCCAGTTATGATGCAGCATCTGACTGCAGAAAGGGATCAGAGGATCAAGGCTGCAAAGCAGAGGTTTGCTAGAAGGGTGGCTCTTCATGAACAACAACAAAGACACAAGCTCCTTGAAGCTGCTGAAGAGGCCAGAAGAAAGCAAGAGCAAGCAGAAGAAGCTGCACGTCAAGCAGCAGCTCAAGCTGAACAAGCAAGATTAGAGGCAGAGCGACTTGAAGCTGAAGCTGAAGCCCGTAGACTTGCACCAGTGGTTTTTACTCCGGCTGCTTCTGCTTCCACTCCAGCTCATCAAGCTGCTCAGAATGTTCCTTCCAGCTCCACACCGCCAAGCTCGTCCAGACTCGAACTCATGGAACAACGTCTTGATACTCATGAGTCTATGCTACAGGACATGAAGCAAATGATGATGGAACTTATGCGTCGCACTGATAATCCCTAGTCTTAGGATCTCTTCGTTTTTCACTCTTAACTTAGTTTTATTTTTAATTTTTTCTAAGTTACCTTAGCTTTTCTGCTTGGTTCGTTACTGTTTCTCTTTGCATATATATATATATATATATATATATATATATATATATATATTTGTCGCATTGTGTTTGCAAATTTTTTTTTCTTTATTCATAATCATTATGTTTACATCATACATTTTCTTTTTCCTAGAGTCTAGAATGGAGGATCCTTCCTCATTCTTCTGCACTCTTGGCGCTGCTTTGACCTCTCCCTCTCCAGACGATCTAGTGAATACTGGATGTTGTTGAGATTGACAATCAGCTCGTTCCTCTCCAGAACTTCCTCTGTTGTCTTGAGCTTTCCTTCTATCGTGTCCTTCTCTTCCAGTAGCCTCAGCTCTAACTGGCTGAGCTCTTGAACTTCTTCCACGAAGGCAAGAAATTCCTTCAAGTCGTTCTTCAGCTCTGGACGAAGGTCCTCCTCAAGCAGTGTCCTTGTCAGCTCCGATATGGTTTTTGTACCCTCTGGATGCCTTATGTTCAGGAACAAGTCCTCCTCAAAGGCCTTCCCTCTGAGCTCTTCAAGTGCTTCCATGTATGATGCCATTTTTTTTTAAAATTGTTTGAGTTGTGAAGCTTACCCTCTTTCTCCATCGCTTTATATAGGCTTCACTTTCTCTCTGCAAGTAATGCTTCTACAGTTTCTCGAGGTTAAGTTCTTGGTAACTGACCCCTTTCTTTACTTCCTTGGCCGGTGGTAAACGTTCTTCTTTTGCATTAACTCTTCTATTTATTTCGCCTAACTCTGATTCATGCATCGTTTTATTTTCTTTCTTCAAACTTAGACCTTCTCTAAGGGGGAGTACCTTGTACTTCAAGCTAAGTTTTTCACACCCCAAGCTTTTTGCTTATGACAAAAAGGGGGAGTACAACCCAGTTTTTGATGTGTAAGATGTGTTAGTGTGATTTATTTTTCTTTTGGAGAATTTAAGAGTTCCACCTTTATGACCATAGATGTGTCACTGGGCAAATACAAGGAATAGATTTCACTTCTTCTGAAGTGATTTTAGTTTGACTCTGATACCCAAGACTCTGATACCTTGTCCGTTGACTCTGAATACTTATGCGCTCTGACTATTCTATTTCATCTATGTCATAAGTTTTTCACTCTGAACTCTTATATTATTTAGCTCAGAATCTAGACTTTTCTAACGTTTTCATCAAGTATTAGATTCAGGGGGAGCTAAGCTCAGAATCAAGCTGTGACTTGAATTCAGAATGAGCAAGATAAACTATTCACATCAGGATAAGTCCTATTCTATTTCCCTAAACTCTGAGTGAATTCAGTTTATTGTTTAAGAATTGTTCATCAAAAATCTTAGTTTTGTCATCATCAAAAAGGGGGAGATTGTAAGATCAAGTTTTGATCTAGTAGTACAACTCTATGTTTTGATGATTACAAGTTAACCTTTTGAGTATGAACAATTATGGTACTCTAACGTGTTTTTCTGAGTGTGCTATTTACAGGCTCTGACCTTGATTCAGTCTCACACAAATCAGAAGCACTGTGCATAAAGAGTGACCCAAGCAACGCTTTCGCAACATCAATGTTCACTCTGAACAGTAGAAATGCTTCAGAAGATCTGAAGTTATACAAGCTCTGATATGGACTCAGCCACCAGAAGTTCTGAAGATCCAGAAGTTCTGACAACCAAGAAACTCTGAAGGTTCAGATGTTCTGATGGTGTAGAAGACTCTGAAGATCCAGAAGCTGAACGGTGGAAACTCTGATGTCCAGAAGCAAGAAACTCTGAAGACCATGTACTTCCCTCTGAGTTCAGAATCAGAAGATACAACGGTCAGAGGTTCTGTGCTTTCCCTCTGACTCTGATCAACCGGCTTCACAAGTTCCAACATGAAGCATTCCCCTGATCAGAAGTCTCCTAGGTTTAAAGGTCAAGTCGCTATCCAAGTACAAAAGCATATGTACTATCTTGACGACCTACCTAACTTCCTCAGCCACAGCAGAAGCTGGAATTTCCAGAACTGCCCTCCAACGGTAGCATTTCCATGCAACATTCAACCCTAATTCTTGGAGTATAAATAGTGACTGAAGATTGAAAGAAGCGGCTAGAAGCATTCACACACGCGTAAGAAATATTCAAATCCTTCTAAGCTTTCTTTCATCCTGAATTTCATTGTGTTTACTATAAGCTTTTTAGAAGCACTTTCTTTGTAAACAAGAACTTCATATACAGTTGTATAGTTTTCCTTTAGGAGATCAAGGTTGATCGGATCCTAGAGAAGACTAAGAGAGTGAATCTTAGTGTGAGCTAAGTCAGTGTATTGTTAGTCACTTGTAGTTTTCAAGTGCAGTTGTAACACATACCTGATTAGTGGATTGCCTTCATTCTAAGAAGGAAGAAATCACCTTAACGGGTGGACTGGAGTAGCTTGAGTGATTTATCAAGTGAACCAGGATAAAATCCTTGTGTGCTTTTCTATCTCTCATCTTTAGCACTTAGTTCTCGAAAAGATTTGTTAAAATCTTTAAGGTGGAAGTTTTATCTTGAAAACGTTATTCAAACCCCCCCCCCCTTTCTACCGTTTTTCATACCTTCAGTAGTTCATCCGAGAAGTTCCCAGGAAAGTGAGGTGTTCTCCCGAAGGATGTGCTTACGTACCAAGACTTTCCGACAGAACAACAACCTGAGAATCCCCATCATAAGATCAACAAGATATATCGATGCCTCACTTGATAAAACAAATTTCGAAACTGACCATTTAAAACAATATCGAATACTAAATACCTATATATATATATATGTGTGTGTAGAGGATGTATGAGAATGATCATTTTATATAAGAACAAATCACGACCGTTAGATATAGTATTATAGTCATCAACGGTCAAGATGAAAAGAATTTAATGGTCATGAGATTGTCACATGACTTCATGTTTTAATATTCACGTTGATGGTTGAATCTAACGGTCGTGATTTATTCCTATGTTCTCATATAAAATGATTATTCTTATAAAATACATTCATTGTATATATAAATATATGTATATAAAAAATCGCAAATTTAAAATAATATATTTGCACCCATTAGTACTTCAATAAAACTAAAACAAACAATAATTCAAAAGATTATTAGATAATGGAAAGATAAACTAGAGTTGCTTCGAAGCCATGGTGTCGAAGAAGAAGTCGTAAATGTGTGCTAGTTGATCTGTTCAAATAGAAGATCCATGGGGAAAAAAAAAAACAAAACCCTCAAGTAGCTCAAGTGGTAGAGCACAGGGGACCTCAGCTTTTTTTTTTGTCAATAGGAGACCTCCGCTTTTTTTTCTGGTCAATGGAGACCTCAGCTTGAAGTGCAGGGTTCAAAATTTGAAACAAATACCAACCTCAAGCCAACCCGTCCCCTAGACCCAAAATAATTAAAAGTCCTTTCGAACAACAAAAAATGGAAGACCCTATCCACTGTTTACAAGATTTACCCCCACTCACATGATTCATTAACTTTGTGGTCGACTTAGTTTACATACCCTTTATAATATCCATAGACCCATCATGACTGGCTTGTGATGATGATCAAAGGGGATTTTTTTTGTCCAAAAAAAGGGGATTTTGGTACCTGTTCTTAGCTGGTCGTCGGTGGTTCAGGCGGTATAGAAACAACAAAAGCATGGAGGATGTAGATGGTGACATAAATTGCATGAATCGTATGGCATTTTGCATGCATAGAGCTAAAAACTTGGCTCACTCAGTGCTCTCATGGGAAACAAACTCAGCGCTTAATAAAATGGTGACCTCCTCCTCCTAATGCAGCTAAGGTAAATGTCGATGTTTATTGCCTCAAGGTGACAAAATTCGGTTATTAGACCTCAGCTTGAAGAATGGTTTCAGCGAGTCGTCAGAGATATTCTCCTTGTTGTAAGAGACTTGTCTCCGCTAATAACTATTGTTGTTTCAATCTCAAAGGTTAATGATGATGTTCTTATGCTCAGAGAACCTTTGGAATATGAAGGTTAATATGTCTCACGTGAAGTGAACAAACGGCTAACAGCAAAATATGGAGCACAAGTGCACAACACAAAAGTAAGCTAAAAATTAGTAGAAAGTGAGATACAATATATAGTTTATGGAGACTTAAAAGGAAAAAATATAATGAAAACACAAACTAATAAACAAGAGATTGGGAGAGCAGAATGCAATCATTTCTGCTTCAAAACAAACACAAACACTGTCGATTAATCAATGATTGTCGCTTTACAAGAAATATTGTTGAGAAAAAAAGAAGAGAATAATAGAAGAAAAGAATGAGGATTAGCCCAAAATAAGGCTGGAGAACCAATTAACAAGGAGATAAGATGGGTCCAAAGAATCAGAAAATAACAATGGGTCGAGGAACCAAAAATAAAAAAACTAATTCCCAGACACATGTACAAAAATTAATTTCAAGCTGATGATATAGAACAGAGCTCGTCAAAAACTTGTCTGATGTTAGGCCTTTCATGTACAGGGAGGATACACCTGAGAGATGTTGCAAGCAATTGGTCCATCTCTTTGTAGGATTCTTCACCACCTGCAATGTCTCTGTCTATACAATCCATTACCCTCCCTTCTCTTTCACACAGCCTAACCCAATCTGTGAGATCAACAGCACCTGATTGCCCTGATATTATGTCACCTGCGCTTTTTCTCGTTAACAATTCCATTAGGATCACTCCAAGTGCATAGACATCAGCCTTAAAAGATGGAACTGGTTTGGATGCAGTTGCGAGTTCCGGAGCACGGTATCCGAGCGCTCCAAGGTTTAGTATCTGCTCTGCAATTCCTGCTGGTGTCATGAGCCGGTGCAGACCATAGTCGGTAAGACGAGCACTGTATTCAGGTCCTGGTAACAGAATGTTTGTCGGCTTCAGATTTCCATGCGGCAGCCCTCGGTCATGAAGGTATAGAAGACATCGTGCAACATCAACAGCAACTCTTATTCTCTGGCTGAATGATAGTGGTGAGTACCTTCGGGGTGTGGTCTCTGTAAACAGATACATTGAAGTTATACTCAACTAACAAAAAGCTCATGTCATGTCAAAACTCAAACCACTCCCATATGAACAACCGGTGCTAAAGAGATAATTCAAGAGCTCTAAACATGTCATAAATGAACATGAACAGTTTGACAAGCTAAACCTTAAGGAGACAACAAAGCAAAAAAATACCCTACATTTGGACTGACACAGCCCCTGCAACTCTACAATGCACCTAGTAACAACCATGCAACTTGTACAACTGGAAGAATTTCAAACAGACTACAGAATGAATCCTAGTCAGCCAGCTTTTTGGAGGAAGCCAGTAAATATTGACAAAGGCAGGGAAGATAGGTGACAGCAGTTTTTTTCTCAACTGCAATACAGAAATTCTACTGGAACAGGCTATAGATCTACTCACGCTCAGGTGCCCAAACAGACATTGTAAGTCAAACCCCCCAAAATACGTGCAATGGTTTATGCGCACAATTTTTGTACAGCAGCCAGTCAAATTATCTAGCAGTGAGAGACAGGGATTAATTATGCAGCTTATCATTCCAATCCAATGGTGAATAGATTTTCCAAGCTATAAAAGAGAATCTGAACCCCCTACCCCCCCCCCCCCCCCCGCCCAATTTTTCTTTTCCTTTCGAAACTGTAACTGTCAGAGAAACTGAAGAAATAAACAAAGAAAGGTAAAACTAAAAGCAAGATCGAATAAGAAATGAATTTTCTGTAGGAAATACACAAATTTAATGTGTAGGCCACAATGAGAAATGCTATCCCCAATCTGTTGCAATTAAATTTAATATTAGCCAGCAGTTACAATTTCTTCATTGGATGATTAGTCATAGGGAATTTCTAATTTATAATAGGAAAACACATGTTCATAATTAACAAGTATGGCATAATTCAGGTGATAAAAGGAGAGAATAAAAGCTAGCAATAAAAAAATTAAAAAGATGATAAAACACAGAATTGGGGGATGGGGGTGAGGTGAGATATGCAGACAGAAAATTAACTATTACCGTAGAGATGGAGGGCCAAGTTGTCCCCATGTACATAGTCAGCTAAGAGAAGCCTCTCTTGTTCCCTAGGCCCCCAATAGTATGCTCGTAAAGGGACAATGTTTGCGTGCCTCATAGAACCGATCCTTTTAACTTCTCTAGCAAATTCCTTTTTATGTTTGACCAATCCCACCCGTAACCATTTTACAGTTAACATATGACCACTGTCCAGAGTAGCCTTGTACAAAGTGCCATGGCTACTTCTGCCGAGAACTTCAGCTGGAGCTCGAGATAATTCCTCTGCAGTGAATGCTAGTGAAGAATCCAGGAAAAACAGTTCCCCAGCCAGCCGGTCAGGTGAGTAAACATCCAACATCACCGGTTTTTCACAAGACTCTATAAAACGGGGTGAGGACGACAATGGGGAACCAGGAGAAGACTTCCTTCCAGATGACATAGAAGGGTTATCCATCAAATTAGGAATTACAGATGATGAACTGGTTGCTATCATTCCCTGAGGCACGCTGTGCTCAGAAATTTCAGTAATAAACTCTGACTGTCCAGAGAGTGACCTCGAATTGGAAGTCAACAAGTGATCATTTGAAAAGCTCAACGAAGTTGTTGGGGGTGGAACGTTTGCATTGAACTTGAAGAGGGAAGGCCTTCCTAACTTGACATCTCTTCCAGTATTTCGACCACTGAACTCACTTCTTCCATGAAACCCTTTTTGTTGTGTCCGACGATAAGCAAATAAAACAAAAGCAATCATCACAGCAGCACCAACAATGGCAAGAATAATTGCTATCGTGATATTACGTTTTGAACCACGTTTATGTCTAACCACTGGAATATTATCAGACACCGAAGAATCTCCAGGGGGACTAGTTGGCAACATTAGCTTTTTATTTCCAGGGTAAAAGGACGAAGGAGGGAAGTGCTGCAAATTCTTAGGAACGTGACCAGATAGATCATTATTAGACACATTAAATGCAGTTAAGCTGGATGAGAGCCTATCAGGAATATGTCCGGTAAACTTGTTGTTAGACAAATCGAGATACTCCAAGTAAACTAGTTTGCCCAATTCATTTGGAAGCTCTCCAGAAAAGCCATTCCTTGCCAGATTCAGCAGTCTGAGCCCACCCATCTTATCTATTTCAGTAGGCAAGACACCTTCTAAGGAATTATTAGATACATCAAGATATTCCATGTGCTGAGAAGGAGACATGAGTAGTAATTCACTTGACCCTGAACCTTGAAGCTGAAGTGGCCCTGTAAATTGATTTCCAGAAAGATTTAATCTTGCAAGTGATGATGAAGTAACTAAACCACTTGGAATGGTTCCACTGAGTTCATTTAAACTTAAGTCAAAGGCAGACAACTTCGAATAGATCCCTAAACCAGGAGGCAAGGATCCTGACAGCTTGTTTGAACTGAGATTAATAACATCTGATGTAGCTTCCCAGTTCTGTATAACAGAAATGTCACCGGATAACATATTCCTGCTCAAGTCCATGATTGTACAACTTCTCAAAGATGTTGGCAAAGAGCCTGATAAACCATTGGATGAAAGATTCAAAAAACTTAGACTTGTAGAGTTGATCACAGCAATTGAGCCTGTACATAAGGAAGGATATGAAAATTAATTAACAGAGTATTGAGATCACCAATTTCTTTCTCTTAATAATCTACAATCCCCAAAATCTGAAATACTTACACAAACCACAATGCAATTATCATTTATATACCAACTAAAAAAGAGCCTCATGAAAATTTGATGGACAGCTGAAAATTTAATTGAAACGTGCAAATTGAAAATGTAGTTAGTAGAAATGTAGGTTACAGCCCCTTGTGTCTTGTGTTCATTAGAAGAAATGTAAGACCGAGATTAAAGACAGAGATTAAAATCTTTCTCTTCCCCTCTTCTCTCTCTCTCTCTCTCTTTCGCCACCACCCTCCCTTATCTCCCTGCCAATTAACCTCATTGATTCCATTCAAGCACATGCAAAATGGAATTTAAGAATATTGTACCACCCCCCCCCCCTTTCGCATTTACTTCCATGCATGCAGAAGAATCCCCTGTGTTTAGTTATGCACCTTTCCTATGTCTAATGTCACTAGCATGCAAGCGCATTACACAAATATACGATCTAAACTTCTAGCTTCCTTGCTTTTCTAAACTTCTAATGTCACTAGCAACAACCCCATGCTCTTCCCAGAACACAGTCGAAACAACATGCAGTAACCCTCTTGAAGCGCCATAGAAACAGTACAACATGAAGCAAATTAGTAAACTAGTCAAAACCTGAAAGAGACTAAAAGACATTTATTTACCTGTGAATCCATTGGCGCTGAGATCCAATTCTTCCAAGGGCACTGAGCTCTGCAGCAACTCCTCGGGCACGGACCCGAACAAGAGATTACGGGCAAGGCGCAGACTCCTCAGTCCAGACAATGAAGCAAAAGAAGGAAGCTCCCCTGTTAAAAAGTTATCACTCATATCCAAAACCTGTAAGTTGTGAAACAACCCCATCGAATCGTTCCGGAAGAAAGGGCCATTCAAGTTGTTGTAACTCAAGTTCAAGAACCGCACAGTGTTAGCCAAAGCTGAAACATTCTCCATGGAAAGTGAAAGCCCACCAAAGAACCGATTGTGACTCAAATCAAGATGCTCCAAGTTGCGCAGCGTGGGGAGAAGGTCCCCAATGTCAGCCCAGAGAAGGTTAGAGTGCAAATCAAGCACCCTCAGCTGCTGGAGGTTGTTGAGACCAGTGGGGAACCCACCTTTGAAGCTGTTGTGCGACAAATTGAGGTAGTTAAGCCCCCATAGTTCATTGATCCGAGCAGGGATGGGTCCGTAGAAGTTGTTCCGGGAGAGATCCAAATGCTGGAGCGAGGTGAGCGTTCCGAGCGACGGCGGTAGCCTCCCGGTGAAGTGGTTTCCGGCGAGGCTGAGGTTGGATAGCATTTTGAGGTCGAGGAGAGTGTGGAACTTGAGCTCGCCGCCGAGGCCGAAGCCGTCGAGGATGATTCCGGTGATGTTGCCGGTGAGTTGGTCGCAGAGGATTCCCGGCCAGGAAGGGCAGGGAGCGGCGTCGTTGAGGGAGGTAGGGTTCCATGAATCCTGAACTCGGTTAGACGGATCGGAGGTTATGCCTTTCTTGAACTCGAGGAGAGATCGGAGCTCCGGTTGGGAGGCGGAGCACCGTGGTGAGAGGAGCAACAGCAGCAACAGTAGCAGCAGCAAGTTGAGTGTGGGAGGGGGATTCTTGTTCTTCATCGGATTCGGAGAAAATGTGGATGATGCTGCAGAGACAAACAACATTAGACAGGGAAAAAAACAGAGATTAATTGTTGGTTAATCATAGGAACCAACCAAACAACCCTAGAACATTGACATTGAAGAGAGGAAGAAAGAAGAAAGGGTTAGAGAGAGAGAGAGAGAGAAGGTGAAGGTGAAGATGAAGGGTTTTTATTAATTTTAATTTTATATATTGGAAATGGGAAAATGGAGGGGTCAGGTGGAGAGTGTTGGTTGGTGGAAGAGAGTAACTACAGACTGTAAAGGACATTACAATACAATTACAATCTCTCTCTCTACCTTGTTTGTTCATTCATTCACTCTCTTCTTTCTTTCTTTCTTTCTTTCTGTACTGTGTTTGTGTTGTGTTGTTGTGTGCTGTGTTTTGTTGTTGTTGTTCTTCTATTCTACTACTACGATTGACTCAGACTCAGTGTAAGTTGTGAGAGAGAGAAAGAGAGAGAGTAACCCTACACGCACATGCATCTAACGCTTCTACGCAGCGCCGTCACCGTCAACCTCTAATAATTTGCGCTATTGAGTTGTTTCTAAAACTAGGTTTTTCGTCCTTTTTCCTATATCAAGTGCTTAAGTTTCTGCTTGTATCTCGCGATTACTTATTTATTACCCGCCCATCCCTAATCATCTTTTAAAATAACACACATAAATATCTCTTTCCAAATCCTTCAATTTTATTGTAAAAATTTACATACAATCACATTACGCCGTATAAAATCAAGCTGTTACAAAATCAATTTTATTTTAATTGGAATAAAAATAAATTTTTGATAGGGTGGAAATCAATTAGAGTGCACGTATATGAAAAAGAGATTAATTTCTATGCACCGACGGTGTAAATAAGTTTTACACCATCATTTAATCACATCCTCCATTTTGTTAGCTCACAATTAATTTTGAATTTAATAAAATCTAAAATAGAAAATGGAAGGTTGTGATCGACCGTCGGTGCATAAAAATTAATCTCTAAAAAAAACTTTAAAATGAAAAGCGTTTAATCGTGATGCATCGCCGGTGTAAAATAAGTTTTACACTGACAACTAATCATAATCATAGTATGTTTACATATGAGGAATGGTTAGATTTGTTTTAAAAATTTAAATAAGTTTTACACTGACAACTAATCATAATCATAGTATGTTTACATATGAGGAATGGTTAGATTTGTTTTAAAAATTTAAATTCAAAAAAAATATATATTTTTTGATTCGGCGGAATTCAATTGGACGTACGTGTAAACATATCTTACATCGATAGTGGATAGACATTTAATCTAAATGAAAGGGATTAATTTAGAGATGTGAGATGATGTATGTGTAAAACTTTTTACATTGTCCATGTGTAAAAAAAATTGGAAAAAAAGAATATTTGTTCATGAAAATAAAAAAGAAAAGACCGCAACAAGTAAAGGCAGCCAAAGTCGAGAAAGCGATACCAACAAAATGCAACCTATAAGAGAAATCCTGTAGAGACCAAAAATTGAGAAAATTAAACCGTGACAGATAAAAATCAATCAAAAACAACCCGAAACAAAATTGAAAAACACTTCAAGATCGAAACTTTCATGCAAGACCTTTGATGGTTTTGTCGTCATTACCTTCGTAAACAATCCCCGCTTTTTCCCCAAGCAGCCACGCTTTCTTTGCTCTTGCCATAACCCCTTCACAAGGTAAATTCTCTTAGTTGCGTTGAATAAGGGTACGAGTTTTTACAGACTCAGTTCCTTCTCCAACACTCTATGAGAGCCGATACAGACCTCCTTTGCGGTATAAATAGTAGATTTCTTAGGCCTGGCCCTCTTTCTTTTCACCTTTAGACTTGATAATAATAAATATTAATTAATTAAAAATAAATATTACAGGTGATCAATACATTGTTATTCGTTGGATACAGTTGTTGCATTTCCATTTTAACCTGGATTCAATCTTAAGTTTTGATTGATTTATTTTGATAACTAATATAAGTGTGGAAATTGATTACAATAAAATGTAAATTAATAAAAAATAAATATTACTGGTGATCATCGCATTTTTATTCACTGGATAGAGCAATTGCATAACCTGCATTTAATATTAAATTTTGATTTAAATAAGTTTTTGATCCATGTAAATGACAGCTAATGAGTGTTACAATTGATTGTAATAAATATAAATTAATAAAAAAATAAATATTATCGGTGATCAGCACATTTGTATTCGCAAGATACAACCGGTACATTTTCACTTTTTTTTGGTACATCGGAAAATAGGTAGATTATCACTTTAACCTGTGATTCATTATTAAATTTCGAGTTAAAACAAATTTTTGGTCCATGTAAAATGAGTAAGCTTTAATTTTAGTCTCTTATCATAAAAAAGTTGCATAATAATTCTAAGGTTAGAGAAATAATATGGCTTAAGTCCCCATCTAGGTCGGAGCGCTAGTAACTTTGCCATGAAGCTGACATGATAAACATGTGTATTTTACAATAAAATTTATTTATGCGAATATAATCAATAATTTAAAATACATTATTTAAAAATATGAACCTCACTGATATATAATACTTAAAGGGGAATGCTAACTTACTCCCACTAGATTTTGTGAAGGAGTAAGTTAGCACTTAACACCTTTTATTTTTTTTTGACAAAAAACCCAGATTTTCTCCTTTTAATAGTAATTTAAGTTAGGGGTATTTATGTAATCTTAATTTTGTTTATTTTTAAATTTATCATTTTTCTCTTTCTTCATTTACTATCTACTTTAACTTTACCTTTCTCTTCGTTCATTCTCCTTTTCCTGCTAATTTCTCTGTTACTTCCACACACCCAAAATTGAAGCCATTAAATCGGGGGAATTGAGTTTGGTGCCCCACCCCTTAGGCTTTGCACCCCACTTTATTAAATATGGAATTTAAAGTTCCGTATCAATACGGAAAATAAAATTCCGTATCTGTTTTAGTATATAATGAGTGGTTGAAAATGTGACACGCATGCTTAAATACAGTACGGAATTTTAAGTTCCGTATTCAATAGGGAGAATACGGAATTTTAAATTCCGTATTTGATAAAGTGGGGTGCCAAGCCCCATAGGTGGGGTGTCAAACCCAACTCCCTTAAATCGGTACTGAGGTTTTCATGGACTGAATCAAAGTTTCTCGTTGCTTCCTGTGGTCGAAGCCTAGAGGGATTTGCTCTGCCAAGTTCTTTTTTTTTAATCTACAGATCAGATTGATTTCACCCACTTCCTCTACCCTCACTCCAAACACTTCTCCCTCATTTGTGGAATAATATCTTGTTGAATATGTAATTGAACGAAACAGATCTCATAAATTTAATCTTGGCAGGCACCATCACTTAAATCGAAAATGAGATCTTGTATGAATATGCAATGGTACAATGGATCCAGGTGCTTTAACGAAATTGATTTGGGTGAACTTATTGGGTGAGTCATCATCACAATTGTTGAATTTTAGCCCAAAAGATTAAGTCATACTAATAAAAGGGAAGAGTTGATGGTGTTAATTGAATTCCCTTTCTTCACAGCAACCATGACTGAAAATGTGTCGCTGAAGCTTGGAGAAAGGAGAGAGAAAAGATGGAAAATGGAAAAGGAGAGAGAAAAAGGATGCAGGTTTTCAAAATTCAAACCAAAAGATAATTAATGATGATGTAATTTACTTAAGTACCCACCGTAACATTGTTTTTAAAGAGAATAAACTGGGGGCTTTTTTGTCCAAAACAAAAGGTGTTAAGTGCTAACTTAGTCCTTCACAAAATCTGGTGGGAGTAAGTTAGCATTCCCCATACTTAAATTAACTAAACCTACTCTAAATATTTAAATTAACCAAACATAATTTTATCCCTAAAATAATCAAATTAGTTCCCCTCATCCCTTCCAGTCCCACTTTGAGGAACATTATCCCTCTCCTCTACATTTTCCACAAATATTTATCTTTTCCGTTTTATCATCACCTACCCACATCTTATTTCACTCTAAATCATTTCACTACATTGTTTTCTAATTAATCTTGTTCAACCACACTTTCAAAGTCATCACCATCAGCCACCATGGGTTGGCACAACTAGCTTTAGGTTCCGGATTTAGCTATCAACTCCCACAGGCCGAGTGTTCGAATGCCCCTAGGGTCAGTAAAATCTCAGTTGGTGGGCAACCCTCCTCGGGGAGATCCCCCGGCGCTCCTTTTAAGAGTGAGCCTCTGCCAGCCTCCCCAGCATGCCATTGGCGCCCTGCCCGATAGTATGGAGGCGCTTTCTCTTCGTTCTACCATTATTTGTAACCAAAAAAAGGTCATCACCATCACCATCTTTCACTTGAAACCACCCTCATTTCACCAGAACCATTATTCCACACCAAACTCATCATTCCAACAACATCAACAGAAACTCACCATTTGAATCCAAATCCACGACCCAAGATCCAAGCAAAATGACTCTCCACTAATATCCCCTTGGAACCTTAATTATACCTCATCTCCTATGAAGCCCCTCAACCCCCATCACTAACACATACACATCACTCCAACGATCGTCATTCCCCAACGCTTCAACACCACCGCATAACCTAGACAAACATTCAATCAATCACTAAATCTCAGTCTCGCAACCTACTCTTATTGATTGACCATCCATTGTTCCTCCATCAACTTCATGTGCTTGGTTTGGTGTTGGTGCAAATGTAAACATGATTTCACATAGCTCAATGTAACACCCCGATTTCCAGGTGTCACTTTAGTAACTCAAAAATAAACTTTACGCGGAAAACATGTATTGTTTTTTTTCGTTTGATTCTTTTTCTCTTTTTAATAAAGCGATAGAAAGTAAAGACATAGCCCAGCAAACTAAACTAACCGATGTACATCATATAAACATGTACAGCCTCAGTTGCACTCCAACGTCACGCGCGCTCGCAGTGACTCCCAAGTAGTGTGCCCGTAGGCAAATATGTACAGATCCAGAAACGTGAGTGATAAAGTTATAAATACAATCCTCCAGGAGAAAGTCAGCCTCAAAATGGCCTAAGCAAAGACCCCTATGGTCCGACTGACTCACTGTGATCCCTCAGTAAGAGAACCACACAAAAAGCCATGCGTCGGGAACCTACCCTGTCCCAAAAGCAAAACGAATCAGAGCTCTACACAAAATATGACGCCTGCCTAAACCTACCCTCCCAGTACCGCTCAAAGCTCCTCCTCCTCCTCCTCGTCGCTCGGCGAGTAGTTGTCAACGTCGGTGTCGGAGTCAGAGTCCACCGTGATCATCTCAGTATCCAAATCCATGACCTCCTTCCTAACTATCCTGCGAACAACCCTAGTCGAGCCCATCTCAACATCTACCTCCTCAGAAAGGACATCCTCCTCCACCACACGAACTAGGAGTTCCACACGGTAGCCGCGTGATGGAGTAAACGAAAAACGGCGAGAGGCAGATGGAACAACAGGCTCCCTCTTCGGCTCCACGAGCCTCGAGGACGACGCAACGTCGGTAAGATCGACAGCAGTAGCAGGAAGTGGCGCGACAGGTGCGTCAACATCAGCCTCGATCTCGGATGGGTCCTCCTCGTCCGATGAAGATGAAGGTGATGAAGGTGGTCCTCGGCCAGTGCCCGGTCCACAGCGAACTGAAGGCGGCAAGTTGAAGCTCAGCTCCATGCGTCGTAGAACTCCCCTCGTCAGACGTCCACGCTCGTCAGTACGGTCCTCCATGACCCTTCCCCGGTACGTCGCCCGATGATCCACAGGATCGATCACCCAAGCGGTGGGGGCATGTCGGTCAACCAGCTTAAACCTGATCCCCCCCGAGGGAGAGACCATCGAAAACCAATCCGCCATCGACATCTGGCAGCAGGCCGACCGCCCAAACACAAACATGAAACCAAAGCCAAGACGCTAGGGTCAACTCACGGAATAGAGTAATTATACAGACAACATGTGATTGGGGGTATAGATATATATGTTTAGGTATATATATATAAATATATTCCTAGCATGTTATCGGCTCTAACAGTAGTTCGATAATTCAAAACAGCATACGATTCCAGTCAGGGTGAATGTATGCGTGAAATGCAATTCAATATGATCCGGATAGTTGTTTGGGATGGGCACCAACGAGTCTGCCCTACACCGGCCTAGTGTCGACAACTCTGCTCGCGTGTCGCTTACAACCCATGCATAGTCAGATCAGTCCCAACCACCCTAGGTCGTACCACTCTGCCCGCTATGCCGAAGATACACCCAAGTGTTCTCCGATGAAGGTCGTCCCAACCTTCGTGAAGCCGTCCCAACTTCACCGAGGCCCAATCTTTCGACTGTACCAACCTCGAATGTATGCATGATGCAATATGGTTAGCCAAACATCGAATCGTCCTCACAACGCAAGTGTTTAGCTTAAACCTCAATTCCAAAACTCTAGAGTTTAATGTCGACCCTACGACATAAACTCCAACAACAAGAGTATCAAAGTACTCGGTGACTCCCTCACGTCACCGTGGCTCACCCCCGTGGTGTCCAACGATTCTCAAGAACTCACGACAATTTCGACTTTTCCCCGTCTTTCGCAAATCATTTTCCCGTTAGATTCCCTATGGTTTATTCGTTAATGAAAACGTTTCGAATTGAATTAGTCAAGTTATGAGTTTAATTCTTGAAGACTAAGTTCTCTAAGGTCTCTAGTTTCCAAAATTCTATTCATTCTAAGTTTGCCAAAATCCCACCAAGTGTAATCCCGGGGAAAGTCTAAGTATACAAACGATAGCTAAGTCTCAAACCTCGTGTTTGGACTCGCCTAGGGTTGTTCATCCAACCTGAAAGATCAAAAGGAATCAATTCAGTGATTCTTCGCTCCGAAATCGCGTCAAGGCGCACAATTTAATACAACATCAATATCATAAGTTATGAAAACAACATAACAATAATTCATCATCATAACCAATATCAAAGTAATACACAAGTCGAATTTATCGACGTCTATCATGCAATCTTAGCTAATAGGTAAGTTGCCCTAACCTCGAGTTGCTCCAGCCTCGTGGTATAGGTTTTCCTCACAGTAAAGCTCCGTAGTACCCAAAGTTCCTTCAACTGAACCTTGGAGAAAACAAAGCAGAAATCAACACAAAATCGATTAGATCGATCACAACACAGCTAATTAACGATAGACAAAGCGTATGAAGCTTTAGAGTACAACAATCGAGCACGAGAGGACGAGTTATCGAAAAAACGAAATCCCCCCCCCCCTCAAACATGCTCTCGGCCATATGGGAGAAAAGGGTTCCGACGCTTTTTCTTCGATCTAATTAAATTCCTAGGTAGTTTTAGGGTAAAACTAAGGTAAAGAAACTGTCGGAAAAATTTTAGAACGACTGGGTCGAAATGCGACTAGTTAGGGGCATTTTGGTCCAAAATTAAAGCTCAAAAACTCAAAGTTAAAACTTCGGAAAAAAAATTTGATGGGAACATTCACAACGGCATTTGTAGCAACTAATCCTAAAGGCACTAAGTCGGATTGTGGCTTTTCGACAATAAAGTTTCAATATGTGCGCAAAAGGGTTTTTATACAGTTTTTCAGATCATCGGCGACTCGATCGAAATCGGCGCACAACGGCGAGTGTTCTAGGTTGTTGGGTAAGTATAGAAGGTAGTTCAAAAGAAAAATTGGGAAAATCGAACAGTTTTACGAAAAGCTCGAAACTTTGAGCTCAAAAAGAGATAAAGAAACGCGGTAAAAAGAATGATCAAAGGTAAGAATCAAGTAAGTTACCTCCGTGCCGTGAAATAGAGACAAACAGCTCGAAGATCGGTCAAGAAACGACGAAGTTCTTCTTCCCTCTCCTCTCCTCCAAGCTCGCGGCCTCTATGTGGTGAATGGGTAAGTTTTGTGATTTTTTTACTATTTATAGGAGAGTGAAATCGCGGGAAAATGAATATTTCGCGATTCCGATTTTTGCAGCACGTTCATCGGTGAATTCTAAGCGAGATTCTGGCGACAGAATTCCAGAACTCAAAACAGGTTTCTTGAATTTGAGAAAAACGATCCAAAAGCGGTGTAAGTTAAATTGCCCCGAAAAACTACTTTTTGCTGTGAAAGTCAGATGACAAAACTTCGTTCTGAAGAAAGATTGGAAACGTCGAAAGAAATCTGGCAACACGGATGGAAACTTCGTTAAAAGCTCCGAATAGAAAAAGTCTTCAATCAACGTTTGAATTTAGAGTTTTTAAAGAAAAGAATTTAGCGTCGTCGGACTTCCGAGAAGTGAATCCTATCGTGCGTACAGTCCAGAGTTCCGAAATGAAGCACTGGTCGAAGGAAAAATAAATAGAACTTCTTATTTTTCCAAGGATTCGGAATTTCGCTTAAACAATGCTTTAAGAGCGGAATTAGCCTATTCTGGACACTCTCGCCATAGGCGGGTGTGCAGACGACTCGCACTAACTCCTAAAACGACTATGGTACTATCCTCAAGCAATTCCTGAACTTTCTTCTTCATTAAACTTTCTCAAACTATAAACTCCTGTCACGCTTACACCGGTCCTACGCGTGAGTCGGAAATTAAACATTAAATCCAGTTCTGCAAATCCGGGTCTTACACTCAATGTATCAATGGAGAAACAAGAATTTGCCACATTGAATGTACAGGGATCATAGAAGCCGGATTGTGTCACTTCAAGTTCAATAAAAATCCAACCACACACTTCCTCACCATAACCAACCAAAAGCTCCTACCACAACTAGCCAACAACTTAGCCAAAATACACCATTAAACTCCCTGAACCATCAAACACCTAGAAAATGCAACCTCATTGTTGCGAACAGACGTAACAGGTTATGGCCCCCACTACTTGAAAAATGTTGATCACTGAAGGTTAGCCATCGCTAATCACTTCAAATCATTGATAATGTTAGTTTCATGATGACATACCAACAACTAAAATTCTGAGTATTAGGCTCATCATAAATCATTATTGTTGGTTATTTGAAAAGTAGTCGATAATTTTTCAACGGTTTTAGCTACTAGTAAATTACAGATAGTTAAAATCGCCAGTACTTTTCTATGGTTTAGGTCGTCGATAAGTTTAGTATACTTGATTGAACAAAGGTGATATTTTTTTGTTGAAGATGATATGTTAATTTGCCAAAATGGTCTAGATGTATGAAAATAGGGATAACACTTCCCAAAATGTGATCAAAATACATTGGCAGTGATCACAAACCTTTACAACCAATTAATATACCAAAAAAGCTTCATGCTCCAGTTGACTTTCATTTATGGCCTACTTGCTCTGATAGACATTACACTACAAAATCCGGCAATGTGTTCCTTTCCAACCAATGAGCGCTTCATATGGCATCTTCGTCTTCCTCCTCTATTATGTATGTTGAGTTTTGGAAGGGCATGTTGAAGGTGAAAGAAATACCCCCTTTGAAGAATTTGGCTTCGCATTTGTGCTGGGATGTGGTGTCGGTGTGACATAACCTTTGTTTCGTGGCTTGCATATGGATAAATTGTGCTCGCTTTGTGTTTTAGAGGATGAATTGGTTGCACATGCTTTCTTATACTGCCATCATGTCCAAGCATTTTGGTTCAACACTCCTTACTATTTGCGGAATGAAGGCCCTGATATGTCTGTGCTTGGTTTTTTGTCGTAGATCTTCACTAGTAGGAACGAGATTGTTTTTGGGTCAATATTTGAAAGCTCCTATATGTCCTTTGGGAGTGCATGAACAAGGTGGTGTTTGAAGGGAAATTGTTGGTATCTTGTGGTTGTTGGCTTGTTTCAATGCTGGCAGCAAATATGTTTTCTAGTTGCTTCACAGGTGAGGAAGAGAATATGAGAATTGGTGCACCAATGGATGCGAGATGGGTTCCCCTTTCTTCTAGTCTTATAAAGGTTAATTCTGGTGCAGCTTATATAGATTCTGGTGAAGCAGGTATGGGTTTTTTGGCATGCAATGGTGAGGATCTTCTATTAGCTGTGGGATGTGGTCCTTTGTTGCAGGCTTCATCCTCTCTCATGGGGGAGACTATTTGCTTTTGTTGGATGATTGGGTTAGCTTTTGATCTCAGGTTCAGGAGGGTGGTATTTGAGACGGATTGTCGGCTCTTAGTTAACGCTTGGCTAAAGTCCATTTCAGATGTGACTTTCGGTTTTGAGTGATTATCGTGTCTTTGTTTCTCGCTTTGATTTTATCTCTTTATCTTTTACTAAACACACAAAAAATAGGGTCACTAATTTTGTTTCAAAGTTGATCTGTTTTTTTTTTAGAATTTGATAGTCGGCAACATTTGTTTTTGTTTTAAAAAAAATGGATATTTTCTTTTCGAGTGGTATTATTTGGGTTGAGAATGCTTCCTCAAGTTTGGTTATTTTTCTTGAAGCTAATGTATATGGTGTAACTATTTTTTTTCCTGATATATCGGAAAAATAAATTGCATGCTCCATAGATTGATTTTAAACCTCTCTCGCTTAACTCATATGTCTCTTAACTCTTAACACTTGAGCTATCATTCGGGACGTAACTACTCATTTTAGCGTTTAATATGTATGAATGAACTTAAAGAAAAAAAATCACAATTGTTATTTTATACTGAGTTGATTAATAAGCCTTGATACAAATAATAAGATCATTGTATGAAAAAATTATATCATTTTTTGTTTTGTTTACAAATAACTTTGTCAAACTTTAAAGTTTAAACTATTATGCTAAGAAGTCCTCATATGATAGCTCAAGTGGTAGGAGCTGATGGATATATGAGTTGGATAGGGGAGGTACAAAGATCGGATTCTGACGGGTGCAATTTATCTTTTCGATTTATCAAAGAAAAACTATTATGTTAAAAAAGAAAAAGCCTACTACCGAGGATGTTTGTTTTCACCTTGTCACTATGCAAAGTTGTTGGATTGAGTCCATACTCCAATGTCTATTCACCTCCAACCCCATGGATACGCAAACACTCTAAAAATCGTATTAGATGTAAATAATATTAAAAATGTAAAGTTGATAAGTTGTATCTATGAATTATACTATCCAAAGTCAAACCACATAAATAGTTAGATAGTTAGACTCTTGAAACATTTAGTCAAAATTTGATCTTTAATAAGTGTGTATGAAAAAAGAATTGTTTTGAAATATATGCACACAATGTGATCTTTAAGCTCGAGAAAATTAGTCTCATAAATTTCGGGTGTGGTAAACCCGCCAATTAGGAAAAGATATTATGAATTACTTGAGTTCAAAAAGAATTAAAATAAACAAAATCAACTGCTACGGTGGTGCTTTGTTTTTTTTTCTATAGAAAAGGCCAAATGGGAGGCTAATGAGATGATTATATTATTGATAAACATGGGCAGATTTGACGGGAGAAAAAGAAAGAAAAAAAAACAAACGGCGTTAAGAATTAGATATAGGGATAGATGGTCGACAGCGAGCGAAAGAAATAAAAGGGGATGTCTGGTCTGGGAGAGTGGAGATGGAGTGAAAGGGTCAAGGGTGCAAATAGAATTAGAACTATGCACCCCACTACAACTCAACTCCTAAATCCTATTTTCTATTTTCATTATCATTTGGGGTTTCTTTCTTTCTTATTTTTTTCTTTTGACATATTTTTGGGTTTCTTACTTTGACTATTTTCTTGCTTTGAATCCTCAATCATCCCAATCCTCTCCATCCAGCTTCTCTCCATCCAAATCTGAGCCATTGATTTGGAAATTTAAAGGCTTGGATCAATTTAAGAAGAGAGAAAAAAAATGAATTGTATTTAAAGGCTTGAATCAATTTAAGAAGAGAGAGAAAACATGAACTAATCCTCACCTTTAAAATTCAAAATCAATGGCTCAAATTTTGGATGGAGAGAAGCTAGATGGAGAGGATCCAAATCCTCCCAAAAGCTCATTACTAGTTTACTCTTTCCATCCTATCCATTAATGGCACTTTCTCATTGATTAGCAGCTATTTTTGTTCATGATATTTCTAATATTTCAGTTATTTTGTATGGTTTTGCTTCATAATATCTGAAAATATCGAGTATAAAATCGCCCTTTAGAAGATAAGATATAGATATGCAGGGTATAATTTGATCTCATAAAAATCTTAATTTAATTTATTGCTCTCTATTTCTGTTCCAGTTGATCTTTGATGATATGTCAGATTTGATATTTAAAGAAAAAAAGTATTGTTATTAGTTATTACCAATGTCCACACTCATGTAATGATTATGTAAAGTTGTACAAAATATTCTGCCATTTGTATAGGTATATTTTCTTTACCATTGACTCTGAAAGGAGGTGGGTGGAACCGTGGAAGGGGATGAGAGGTGGGGCCGGTGGAAGTGGATTGGAAAATGTTTTAGTCAGCATGAAGGATCACATGGTTCATCTTCATTTGGATCAGGTTAAGAAAATTTACAACTTCATCCAAAATGATTACACAACTTCACATCTTGAAGTTGGCTGACCTGGACGACTAAGTGCAAAACTTCAATTAATATCATAAAATGTTATGAATAAATTATGAGTAAAACTAACGATGAATTCCATGAACTTCTCTTGTCTGTCACACTTTGTCTTAGTTGATTGTTTGAAGATGGAATTTTCATTTCGGATCAAATCACAAAGGTTTAGTTTTCACCTCGTCTATTATTTAAGTTTTTTTCACCTCAAACTAACTACAAAGACTTGGTTGCACCTCGTCTAAGTTGATTATTTGAAGAAAATTCATCTCAAACCGAATTACACACACTTGTTTTCATCTCGTCTAACAGTGGCAGATGCAAGGGGACATGGCTATGCCATGGTCACCCCAATATATTGGTTTTCTTTGCTAATACAACGTAAAATTTTATGTGGAACTATGCTAAGTATTATAAGAATATTATATTTGTGAAAAATATTTTCAAAATATATGAAGTTGGAAATATGCGTTTTATTAATGATTATAATTATTAATATTCAAACACATATCAATGTGTTGACAGTAGCTTAGTGGGTGTGTAACTGCCACGCGACCTCTGATCACAGGCCGCGAGTTTCCAGGCTGCGACTGGCAGATGAGCCAGCATGACTTTTCAGATATATTTTGAACATTAATAATATATAATTGTGTTTTACCAGTTGTTTCTCCAAGTGATGTTTCTCTTCACCAAGAGATATCAATATCTCTATATAAAGAGATATTTAGGCAGAAAATTAGAGCAGAACATATGCACGAAATTGGACTTCATTTTGGCCAATTTATCTTCCATTTACTTTTTCCTAAATCATCCTTAACTTCACTAATGCATGAGTGAAGTGTGAGAATCATATTTCTGTAAACTATTATCAAAGATACGCTTGGTGTGTTAGTGCAAACCATATCAAGGAATTCAAAGTATCCTGAAGGAAATTCGTCGGTTTTCTCAATTGCATCCAATATACAATAATTGGTGGGGACGAATTGAACCTAAAGGTTAGTGCTTATGCACGCTTTGAATCTTCAAGTTCTTCCGTCATCAAGATCTTCATCAATCCAAGAGAGAGTTGCAGCATCTTCCCCAACAGAGATTATTTTCCAACAATATTTGTCAAATTGTCAATGTCATCAACTTCTAACCTTTTATTCTACTCTTATTTGCAGTCACGACTCACATGAACTCACTTTCACTTAACCATTTACAATATCTTTTATATTATTTTAATTTTTTGATAAGTATAAGTGACTTTTTATAGAAAAAGCTTCTTTAAGAGTTTTTATCTCTTTCACTTTCATATTTACCTTTGACACATATCAGAGCACACTTATATTTGCCTTTTATATCATGCTAAGGGTGCTAATTTTTTGTTTGGAGAGACAAGTTGTTATTCTCCTTAGTTTTTTTGTTATATGATGCAATTTTTCTACTGCTTTTTGAGATGATGTTACTACATTTTTTTTTCTGATTTCTTTTGAAATTTTGTTGCTTATCTAATAAGGTGTATATACTAGTTATTATCCATTTTACACAATCTACCTACAAAATGTTAAGTATATTATTGTGGTGCATTACAATGTGAGTCTCACATTGCTAATAAAGGAAGAAAGAGGTCAAAGAAAACACATTGGAGGAGTCCCACATTACTTAGCGTGTTGAAGGATGAGAGAGTCCACGACTATATATAGAGACCTCAATCTCCTTGTTTTAACACACCAAGTATTAATACTAGGAAATACTTTAAACTTATATTTGTATTTTCTTTTTCTGTTATACTCTTAATTTAGAGCATTGTGAGAACTGGGAAGATTTAGTTTAAATATTTTATTTAGGGAGTGTTTGTGTATTAGAATCATAAGGTGGTTGAGAGTGAAGTTTATGCATTGCAATAGTTTTCACACAGTGTTATTCTCTGGTTGTCAGTTTTGACAACGATCATGATTTTCTCCGGTTTTGGAGTTTTTCACGTAATATTCTTGTGTTGTTGGTTGTGCACCTACTCATATTTATTTCTTCAAATGTGTTATTTTCTAACAGTGGTATCAGAGCTTCCGGTTCGATGGATATCAAATTCTTACTATGCTATGTGGTTGCGGTAGTGTCTGATCTTCCACGTCATAAAAGAAGTTTGATGTTGCAAAGGTGTTGTAGAAGAATTATATTGTGAAAGTGTTGTATTTTGAAGGTTCTAGCTAGGAAAGACTTTACATTTAAGTGTGTCCGTTGTGACTCGCTTCTATTTCCTGAGAACATATTGGGTCAAGGTTTACAGTTGAAATTTTGGCTTTTGAGAAGTCATGGATGAAATGATGCAATCAGGATTACACAATGTGTTTTGGACATGTAAAAAAAATTGTCCATGTGGCACACAAACATTGGTAAACATGGGTGCAAGGTGTGTGGTGCAAGCATGCATGCATTGGTTGACAGAGATGCAAGGTGTGATGATAGAGCACGAGCATTGGTTGAAATTAATGCGAGGTGTGCGGTTATGTTGATGACTGAAGAACATCCAGAGAATGCAAACATGAAAATTCTAGAGATGGTTTAGTTTCAAGTGAAGTGAAATTCTTTATGGTGGAGTTATTGGAGTATTTATATGTCGTGTAGGCAATGAGAATTCTGATTGTCAGTTAAGTCAATGAAAGCTATGATTGTTGCTGCAGACGATGAAGCGTGAAGACCTTTGCAATCAAGGTGGAGATTTATTGGGGTTGATTGCAATGTAAGTCTCACATTGCTAATGAAGGAAGAAAGAGGTCAAAGAAAACACATTGGAGAAGTCCCACATTGCTTAGCTTGTTGAAGAGTGGGAGAGTCTAAGGCTATATATAGAGGCCTTAAGCTCCTTATTTCAATACACAAAGTATCAATATCAGGAAACACTGTAAACTTATATTTGTGTTTTCTTTTTCGGTGCCCACTAGGGTGGGCAAGTAGCATTTTGGTCCACCGGTGGTCCACCGTTAATTACCGTTAGATCTTGGGATCTAAGAATATTCCTTAGATGGATGGTTAGGATTGAAAGGAGGATAAAATGGTACAAATGTAATACTCTTTCATTTATTAACTATAAAATAAAATAAAAATTAATAATTTTTAAAATTTCTTTACCAAAACAAAAACAAATTCCCAGCTTTCATCCCCCTGTATCTCTCTCAGCACACTCTGTCTTGAATCAAGAAACCAGAAGAGGAAGCAACACACCCCCACCCCCAAAACCCATAAAACCACCCCACCGGCCATCCCCAGAACCCCATTGCAACCCACCCTCACCCCCAAAACCCCATCTCAACCCACCCCCACCATCACCCCCAACCAGTAACCACCAAAATCCCTAAAACCAACCCCCCACCCACAACCCCCAAAAACCCAGAAACCCACCCCCAGTCCCCCACCCATCGAAAACCCACGACAACCGAGAGGAAAAGAAGAATCGATCATCGTTGATTTGAAGATCTGGGTCGACACCTCCTTTGTCTTCCACCGCACTGGTCTCCGCTCTTCCATCTCGTAAGGCTTGAGCCCCAAATCGAAAAGTTTGAACCTTTTCGTCCATAAACATAACTGGGTGGCTATGGAAGCTCCGATCTGGGTTTTCTAAGTTGTGTTGGGGCTTTAGGGGTTCTTGGGATTTTTGGGTTTGGTTTATTTTGATCTGAACGAATGATTTGAACATCTAGTCCAAGAGAATGCTTGATATGTTAGAATAATGGAACTCATATGATGGGTATTTTCATTCTAGTTCAATTTTATGTATCTGTGAAGATTGGAGAATCGCTTTGGGGTGAATATCAGATTCAGATAATCAAATCTGTTGGGAGGGTGAAAGAGGGAGATAAACCAGAGAGGGTTCCAAATTGAGATCTTTTTAATATATTTTTTATCTAAGTGTAAATTACTAATATAACCTTTGGTCCACCGGTGGACCAAAATGCTACTTGCCCACCCTAGTGGGCACCTTCTTTTTCTCTTATGCTCTTAATTTAGAGTATTGTGAGAAGGTTTAGTTCCAATATTTTATTTGGGGAGTGTTGGTGTATTTGGGTCATATGGTGGTAGATAGTGAAGTCTATGTGTTTTAATAATTTTCACATAATGTTATTCTCTGGTTTTCGGTTTTGACAACGGTCGTGATTTTTCTCCAATTTAGAATTTTTCACGTAATATGCTTGTGTTGTTAGTTGTGCTCTTGCTCACAAGGGCAAAGCCACCGCAGTGGCTCACCATGCCACAACCCCCTGCATCTTTTCGAATTTTATCTTAATACTATGTATATTTTTCTTATGGCCCCTGTAGTAAAGTATAAATAAAATATGAGGTAACACAAGATACAAGATAGTGCAGTGGTCAATAATTAATTTTTCTCTTCTTTACTCGTGTTCAAATCTCTGGGCCCCTGTTTTATTACAATTTTTAACCCCAAAAAAAAAACGTTTAAGGATTTGAACCTGCAACTCAAAAGAATTCAACACCATGACTTACCACTAACCTAAGGAAAATATCATACATATTAGATGATTTAGTATATTTATATATAAATAATTTCATCATTAAATGTGCTGGTGTTGGTGGAGGCGATGGTAGTGGGGTTATGAAGGAAGAGTTGACGATAATGGTCGTACGTGGTGGTGGTTTGAGAGGCAACAGTGGTAGTAGCGGTGCTGGTGACAGTGGTCGTGGCGGTAACAATGATGATGACAGTGAACGATTATGATGGAGGTTATGGTAGAGGTGGTGGTGGTGGAAGGTGGAGGTCGGTGGTAGCAATGGAAGGGATGGTGGTGGTACAGTGAAAGTGGTGGTGTTGGTGGCAGTGGAGGTGGTGATGGTAGTCGTGGCAGTGTCAATGGTGGTGGTGAACGTTTGTGGTGGAGGTGATGGTAGAAATGATAGTGGTAGTGAAGGGTGGCAGTAGTAATGGAGGTGGTGGTGGTGGTGGGAATGAAGTGGTGGCGGTGGTGTCGGTGATGGTGGTGAACTATTGTGGTGCAGGTGATGGTAAAGGTGGTGTAGAGGGTGGAGGGTGGAGGGTAGTGGTAACAGTGGGGGTGATGGTGGTTGTGGAAGCGGCAATAGAGGTGGTGGTGGTGACAGTGGTCGTGGAGGTGACAACCATGGTGATGGTGGACGGTTGTGGTGGAGGTGATGGTGATGGTAGAGGTGGTGGTGGTGGTGGTGAAGGGTGGCAGTAGTAGTAGATGTGATGGTGGTGGTGGCAATGAAGGTGGTGGTCGTGGCGGTGGCAACGATGGTGGTGGTGGACAGTTGTGGTGGAAGTGATGGTAGAAATAGTGATGGTGGTGGTGGAGGGTAAAGGTGATGTCTCTACAACTTATTTGAAAAAAGCTACATCATTTAACTTTTTACTTAAAAGTCTTTACCTTATTTTTTAAGAGTTTATTATTAAATGTGTTTGGCCCAAATTTTCCTGAAAGTAACTTAAACGTCAAAAATAAAACGGGTCAAAGCTTAAAACACTAGCTTAAAAGACCACTAAATATAAATTCAAGCACAACAAAAACTTGGTCCTAACAAAAACCATGACTGAGTTACATTGGTGGGGGGAGTAGTTATTAAATTTCAAAAAAGCAGGAGAAATCTCTAAGAATATAAGTTGTTTTTCATAAATAATTTGCATAATTTTCCATTTTTCATGTCATGGGAAAGAAGACACTCGCCGTTGCTCATAGAAATAAAAATGGGTAGAAGCATGAAAATACCATTTCATCTGAATCTATAATATTAATACTTAACAACAATTAAATTGAACCTTTATTCAAAATACTGCATGTCAACTCTTTGTGTTTAATTGTCCCCCACTTGAAAGGATGTCAATGCATAGAATCACCTTTCAATTAGTAAAAGGAGAATTCTAAACTTTATTTTAATTTTCTTAACGTTTGTGTCATTTAGGAGATTTTGTATCACTATATAGATTATATATGTATATGTTTTCATTGAACTCAACATTAATCTATGTTTGAATTGATGTATTAAAACTTTGTTTCTATTGATGCGTTAGAATGTGTGTTTTTCTATTTGTGTGAAACCAAATTAATTTTATTGTCAACTTAAGGTAAAGAGAAAAACACACATCATATTCATATTGTACCAAAGACAAATAAATTTTACTACGTTGACATAATATATATTTATGTTAAGTTTAACAGTAAACCACATTAAAAAATACTCTCATTTCAATCCATTGTGAGATATGGATTTTGTTAAAAGTGTTTATAAAAGCTTGAATGAATTTTTTTTTTTAAAGATTGAATGGAAATTCAAACAAACTTAATTTATGTAAACATCTATCCAATTTTGAAACTATAAGCAAACAAATTTATATCTCAAGTTGGATTCGTAGGGCGGTTGAAAAAGTGGAGGGTAGTTGGTAGTCTTAGTCTGGGTTCGAAGTGATGACCTTTCACTCTTACCATGAGATTTATCACTTCTTCCTCTCTGCTCCATCACTTAAAAAAAAGTAATTTTAAAGTGAGAAAACACCAAGACTAGCCAACCCACCTCTTTGAGGGTCGAGCTTTCTGCTGAGGAATCCGGAGACAGCTCCAAAAACAACCTGAAACTCACGAATTGAATACAAACTTACTATAACATTATAAATTCCACCTAACATTGTCGTCGGTTCTGCATTGTGAGTTTTTCATACCTTTATTCTTTGTTATGCAGCAATGGAGGAGGCATGCTAACTAGTCCTATATAGTATGTTTGTTAAGGATCAATCAAAGTGATAATACACTTCCTTTCAAGCCAGGTACTCGAAAATGAAACTCTTGAAACCAGCACTGTTTCTCTGTCTAGTTTCCATCTTCATTGTGGTATATGTTGTTCAAAGGGAAGCAGTTACCAATGAACAAGTTGCCGGTGGTGCTTCTCAGAGTTCTGTTACTGTTGTGAGTTCGAGTTTTTGACCTCCCTCTCAGTCTATCTTTCTATATATATATAGCACTCTTGATGCTTCTGAACTATTTGTTGGGCGAATAAGTACTTAACAGCCTGTGATTTCACACGTCTCAGACTACTTTTAATGTTTCTTTCTCACTATTTTTAGTTTTTTACAACACTATTGTGATTAAGCTTGTGATTTGTTGCTCAAAACAAGAAATAAAATGAATTAGCTCAAAGATTATGGAGTGACTAACTGAGTCATGATAATTATACTATGCAGAAAAGAAGTGGCTGTGAAAAACAGGGTTTTGAGTGCAAGGAAGGAAGTGGTGGATCACAGGACACAGTTTTGGAGAATGAAGATTACATCTACACCAACTCTTTACCTTAGATGACAAATTTTGCTTCATTGCTTCTATTATAGGTAAAGTCATTCCCTTATTTTCTATACCTTGTGATGTATTAACATAAATCATGGGGTGTAGTGAGGGATAACTAACAATATTAGGTTTCATATTGTAACTTTTAGTATTTTCCTACCTAGTATTTCCAAGTCTTTAACAAGTTTCCTCTGAATATGAATAAATATTTTATTTAGTACGATGTTTTTCCTTTCTCATTATCTATCTTGGCCTTTGCTTAATTTCCCCTCTTTTTTAATGCATGGAAATAAGAATTTGTCCCTTTGACTGCTTGTTTGCATGTCTTCTCGATTCATAGAAAGTACCACTACTTCATATTTTACAAATGTGACAGGAGAAAACAATTCATCTTAATCACTTGCCGACATACTTCTTGAAGTTGATCTTCATTTGATTTATAATACTACAAATGTATGTGTGCCTTTTCAGTTGAGTTCAGCTTAAAAAGAAACCTGTCTTTTGAGAATCTCAAATTGAAATATGGTATTTAAGACCACCCCTTAGTATAACCTGAAATCCAGAGACCAAAGTCAAAAGAGTTCTTCTTTCTTCTCTTCTGCCACATTGAAAAATCTCGTTTACAGAGACACATGGAGGGAACAGAAGCATGCCCATGTGGGGTGCATTAATAAATTGCCGTCCTTTATGAAGATTACAACCCATCTACCATATGGGATTCCATTTAACATGTTCTGCTCCATCCTTATCACTCTCACCACTTCTATCGTTATTATTCATGACACATTACGTCCTTATCATATGTAATTTATGTATATGAAAAGCACTTTTGGAGGAGGTGAAACGGACAAGGTGAATTCAAGACACAGTTAAGGTGTCAGTACAAGAAACTCTTACATTAATAGTATAACCAAAAGAAGCTATTGTTGAAAACAAATAAATGCAACAGCAACATGCTTGTTAATGGCACAGAGGGACAATTTTATTGAACAAATTTATTATGTCAATTTCAGGCAAAGCTTCCCCTTTAACTTTTTGTGGGAAGCTGCATTAGACAATATAGTAATTAATTACAACAAGAGTGGGATGTTACATAGTCAAAAAAAAAAATGTCACAAATCATGACAGAATCCAATTAAAAATTCAAGCGTGGGATGTTAACAGTGATATATATACAACTGCTACATTATGACTATAAAATTTACTATGCAGCAGCAATGACTTAATTGTAAATTTGTAATTTTGTAACTTTGTTTTGTTTTGGGTAGCCAATTGGCTATCACAGAGCCCGATTGATATTTGAGAAATGCTAACAACACACTCTTTTGAACACTAACCCGTTGCCAGGAAAAGCCTTCACCAAATTTGTTAGTTGAAAGTTTTTGTAGCTGCTGATGCATTCTGAAATGTTGGGTATTACTTTCTTCTGCAAGCTCCCAAAGTCATTATCCCTTCCATGTTCTGAAGGTTGACTCGTTAACATGGCTTTAACATATGGTACACATTGGTCCAGTTTGTGCAATCCGTCCAAGCAAACCTAATAAATAAAGGACATGTCAAGGAGTAATAGAGGAACATTACTTGAAAGATTGTTATGATTACTGTTCCCTTCTTTTTCTTTGTTCTTATTTTGAAAGATACCAGAAGAGTAGCCATAAGAAAGTGATCACACTAGCAAAAAACCACAAACAGAGAGAGAGAGAGAGAGGCCCTGTTGGAAGAAAGTACAACAAATACAACAATATTTGGGTGACGCTATCATGTGACGTGCTCACAGTTCTAAAAGGTTGCACTTTGCATGCTTAGCCTCAGAATTTATAAGACAATTTAAGGGAAAAGAACCACCAAGATAACTGCCAAATTAATCTATTTCATCATCTTATAAACATTTTTGCATGACATCATAAATTGACTATATTAATTCAAGAGTAGTTAAATAGAAAAATAAAGCACGGTTCACCTATTACTTGTTTATGCGGTCCCTGTAATCAGTCGTTCCCTTTCATCTAGCTTCTTGACCTTTACAATGCCCAAGAGCACTTGAAAACCAAAGAATGCACAGAATACATATGCTGCAATTGCAGGCACCTGGAAAAGATAACAAGTGACGTGCGTGACTAAGCAATGAATCACACCACATAATCAATTAACTGAATGTATAATCATCCCAAGAAAAAATAGAGATTAGGGATGCAGGATGGGAACAGCTTACGCGAATTGAATTGAGATACAAAATTGTCGCAAGATTTACGAGGCTTCCAGCAGCTACTGCCTGTTAATTGACAAAAAGGTAACAAGATTATGCACCCGATGAGGTTTTCCTCGACTTTGTTCTAATCATATCATCCATTAACCTCTAAACAAGGATTCGAGAAACATGCATATGGTTTTCAATAGATGCATGCATTCAAGAATGTAGGGAGAAAATGAAAATATAAGATATTGATCGTGTGAAAAGATGGGCCGCATGCTGTCAAACCTTTGCAATGTATAAGCATAAACCTGGATGCATGGGCATCCCTGAATGTAATAGGTGCACCCAAAGAAACAGATACATACTACATTCATCTACAGGCATGTATATTGCCAGCACATGAAATAGTCAATAATATCCATTTTCATTCTCATAATCAAATAAATTGTTGACATACCAAGAGGGATCATACAACAGCCATGAACAGACTCGAACGAAATCTAAGAAAACAAGTAAACCTCATAATACAAATAAGTCCCATGTCAGCTAGACTCACATTCCCTATAGTCTTCTGGACAGCGGCAACGCGCTGGAATGCCCTCTCGGATTCTAAAGTTCGAACTCTGAGCTTTAGATCACCTTGCTCCTGCGCAAAAATTAAGTGCAATAAGAAGCAATCTAGAATACCGGAAGTTCAGAACAAACAGAAGGTACAAATCACATAAAAAATTCAAATGATATCTATGAATATCTGGAACATACCAGCCTTTGGATAATTGCAGCCAGCTTGTCAACCCTATCAGCCTGTCTAAATAAGTTGTAAAATGCTTGAGATTGTCTATCCCATCTCTTCCTAAAGTCCTGTACACCATAAGGTAAGTAAGGAAAAAAAATCAAAATATTAAACTCACAGTAAAACATGTTTTGCCTACCTTTAGGATAACCTCAGCCCCCGCTTCACGAAACCTTAGCAACTCCAGAGCATAACTACATGGCCAGGACGGCTAGTTGTGTTAGATATGCAAAATATTGGACTTAAAATTGAAGTCTTAAAAATAACTAAGAAGTTAAAAACTATGTACGCCACACTCACGGCTTGGCAATCTCAGTAATGTCAAAACGTGGGTCGAGGCCCTTTCCGATGCCATCTAATACTGCAAAGACAATGTTGACTTGTTGCTTTATAATCAGATGCATAAGACTAGAGATTTGACACAATAAACTGATTCACACTTACCTGAGAAAGCTCTAACAACAAATGTGAACGTAGCAGGAAATCGGAAGGGCTGGTCTGCTGCAATGGATAATAAATCCTCGCCTGTTTAGAGCAAGACAACTATGAGTACCAAACATCCTTTATTCTTTCAGAGTAAGCAAGCAATGAGCCCATAGGTTGCACAATTTTAGCAAACTAATAGATAATATTCCATAAGGTTTAGCATTATATGTTCTGAGCATTGCGATCATAGTCCTTACAGCCGGGGCAGAGCTAACCATAACAATAATTTATAAATAGACAAATTTATAACATCATAGTATATGCAAATGTACTTATGTACCCATGATTTTTCAATTTTTATCTACTGTGCTGCTACATACATTTTTAATAATCTAATACTATTATTGAGCCAATGACCCTAATTCTCTTTATGCCAGGGATAAAATATTGTTGTTGGGTGGTAAATGACCTACATATTACATACACTTACCCAGAACTCACTAACTTTTTCTCCTCACATATAGCCAGATTAGTCAACGATTATTGTTGTATATGCATTCAGTTACACAAGGAGCATTACCTATAGCAGCCAGACGTTGTTTCTTCCTCATTATTTTTTCCTCCTTGCTTAATGGTTTTTTGAATCCAAGTTCAGCTGTTGCTTCTTCTCTTTCCCTCCTTTGTGCAGCCAGACGCTCCTCAAAACTGTACAAGATAAAAATGGAAGACTTCAAGGTCAACATTTCGGTAGGTTTCTACCCCAAGTTGTTTTCCTACTAAAAAAATATTAGAAGAATGAAAAATGATGTAATAAATCCAAAACTGTTCAGAAATGTTCAGTAAAAATTGTCAGATAGATGCCAGTATATTTCTAAGATAATCAGGACACACGAGTGCTTCTGCACAAAACCCAGTTAATAAGCAATGCTTTTCAGCCTCTGGCCTGACAGATATAAATGAAACAAACGAAAGAAATGCCAGTATGCCATTATCAACTATCTAGTGCAATACATTGAACTATAAAATCTTTCACTTTATCAAGATGACTTGAGATTTTCCTATTAACTAGCTTCTGCATTCTAATGAGTATTGCAACCAATAATTTACAAGTTGCAATGCTTATACTTTTCCACTAATAATACTGACTTGTAGAAATACCATAGTAAAGAACACTGGAGGCATTTCAGTTTATGATATGCTCTCACTAAATGAGTTCCTACCTGTTAAGGAAGAATTGTGCTGTTCGCCTAACAGCAGTCATGTCTCCAGTAGGGACAAGAACGCCCATTTGAATCATTGATTGAAGAACCTAACACCAGTCACAAGCCTCATTTATGAGTTAAAAAGACATATGGCTTAATTGCAACTTTGGTCCCTGACATTTACCAATTCCACGATTTTAGCCCCCACCTAATTTAATTACACGGATGGTCCCTGACTTTGCTGGTCGTCTGCAACGTTAGTCCTGCCGTTTATTTGTTAACGAAGAAGGTTTACGTGGATGGTCACTTAGCTGATGTGGAAGTCGAATTGGAGAGAGAAAGAGACCAGCAACTGATTCAATCTTCTTCCTTGCCTCCAGGGACTCGTTCGTTCTTTATCTCTTCCCTTTTCGCTCAATCTCAAGCTTCGAAACATCTTCCTCACGGTGCTCTGTTTTTTAAGGAGGAAGAGGGTAGAAGATGATCGTTGCAGGTCTCACGTGCAACTCGCATGCTTCCCTCTCTCTTCAGTCCTTCTTTCTCTCTCCAATTGGACATCCACGTAAGCCTCCTCCGTTAACAAATAAACGGAATGACCAACGTTGCAGACGACCAGCAAAGTCAGGGACCATCCGTGTAATTAAATTAGGTGGGGGACTAAAATCGTGGAATTGGTAAACGTCAGGGACCAAAATTGCAATTAAGCCAAGACATATTATGGTATTCATAGCATTATAGGAAACCATCCATAAAAAGCAACTACCTTATCGGGATCTTTCTCATAAACTCCATAAAATGTTTCAAGCAAACCTTCTCGGATGTTTGGACTGATACTGTAAGGTGCAATACCAATCATATTTGTAAAGGTAAACATCTCACAAAGCTTAAGTTATGTATTTCTGGTGATTCATATATGAAATAGTCATAAAAGCCATACCTTCCCATCATTCCAAAATCATAGAAGATCAACCTTCCACCATTGACATCATCAACTGCAATATTCCCAGGATGCTGCACAAACATAAACATTATCAGTTATACACAAGAGTATCAAGATAGTCAATCCATATATAATTCATATTATAATAAATCTGTCCAATACATAGCCATATGTCAATTGTCAACTTCCTGTTAGCTTTTCGGACACCAACGACTTTTAGTTATTTTAGACTTTTAGTGTAAACCACCAGCATTTTTAATGCAGCTGCACTTGCTTTTTTTTTCATGCAGATCAGGGGCCCACCACTCTCGTATAATATTAAAAGAGAATTCTGATATCAATTATAAAAATCAAACTCACAGGATCAGCGTGGAAGAAACCATGTGATAGAATTTGTTCCAAGTATGACTCAACCGCATATCTCCCTAACCTGTAGAACACAACACAAACATTATAATAGTTTGACTTAAGTTACATGACATCCTTAGCAGATATGCACCAAAATAAATGGTATCACTTCCATAGTGGTTTTGCCAAGCAAATAAGTAAAGAATCAACAACCTTTTGCGATCAACACCCAGCTGATCTAAAGCTTGTATTTTGTTTATTTTAATCCCTGGAACATACTCCATTGTCAAAATCTGCATTGGAAACAATGTTAAAATTTAGATGAATAAGTTATCAGACAGAAAATGTGAAATATGTACATTACAACATTTGACATATATCTATGGGCTGTGAATATCAGACCTGTGGCGTGGTATAATCCCAGTATATTGTAGGAACTTTCACATAATCCATGCCCTTAAAGTTACTTGCAAACAATTCTGAATTAGCAGCCTCCTTTGTGTAATCAATCTCCTGAAAATTATTAATTCACGTTGCAGTAACAGGACCAGAGAATGTTTGAGGATGTGCAGAGAACACATGCATACATCACACTGAAAAACAAGAACAAGATTCACAACTCGAGCAGGGACTAAAAATTGCATGAGCACTCTTATGTTAGATCTAAGACTAGTATTTGTATTGGCTAGTTGTTTTACATCTGGTTTTCCATAACTCCACTTCTAACAAAGTTAGATGAACAATCTATGACAGTTCAAAACCATGACCAGGCACACTAAAACTCTCTCTCCCTACTCTCTATCATTCCCAATCCCTGTTAGATTGCCATAAGAACATCATTAGTGCTATTTTGGCAAGAAACTAATACTTCTAATACTTTCAGATTAATTATAATTTTCACTGTTTAGAAAACATCTAATGAAATATGAAATCTGGAAGATTCAACAAGCATGCCTCTTAATTAAGCAAAACCCGCACAACAAATATCCTCATTTGCCAATTTACACCATTGCCTAGCCAGCCAGGTCATCAAGAAGTAACATTGCAGGTCACATTATCTATCCCCTCCAAACAACTCAACTATCTCTCTCTCCTTTGTGTTTGAATAAAAGAGCCTCTCATATCTCAATCTACCTGCAGAAATCTTTACTAGGATCTTTGTTATAAAAGTCTCACATGATTAAAGGAAAAATACTTGGTTTCTCACACGCAATACCACA
Source organism: Lotus japonicus (assembly GCF_012489685.1). Classification (NCBI taxonomy): domain Eukaryota; kingdom Viridiplantae; phylum Streptophyta; class Magnoliopsida; order Fabales; family Fabaceae; genus Lotus; species Lotus japonicus. Next base: position 75,365,119 of record NC_080041.1, read on the forward strand.
GAACATAGTTAGCGTTTTGGCCCACTCCACACAACCAAACTCCAACCGAGTAGTGTAACTATAAAGTATTAATATTGGACTTCACTTAGCTGAGCTAGACCAATAACTTCATTCAGTAACGTCAAGCAACCTAAGATTGAAGTAACTTCTCAGAATATAATCACCTGGTATAAGACAGAGGCACATTCATCATAAATAGCAACCCAATCCCTCTTTGCACCATCAGATTTTGGATCAAGTTTTTGAAGGTATTCAGCAATAACCTGGAATTAAATAAAAGACCTGGGTATCAGTGTTATATGCAGTGGTACAAGGTCTTCAGAAGATAGAAGTATTGCTATTTTAAATCCTTCATAAAGAATACAAATAAGCGCATAAGTGCCTATCCATGCACACAAGAAAGCCATGCATGCAAGGAAATGGGAAACAAAATTAATAAATGCACAAAATTTTAAAAGGGCTTTACAAGTTTGACTAGTTGAATAAAGTTAGAAGATAAATTCAAGACAACAGAAATAGTTATCATAAAGTAATATCAGATTTGCACGCAGCACCATAAGCATAAGCATTATACGTAAAGCCTTAACACTGACCCTCAGGTTTTTAAGATCAATATCAAAAAGACCCTTGAGACCAGGCCTTTGCACTTTAACAACAACCTCCAGTCCCTTCAATTTTGCACGATGAACCTGACCTGCAAAGGAAAAAAAGAAAATAGTTCACTCTTCCAGTTTTCTTTTCAACTCTGCTGCAGTACACTTAATCCCGGTTCCTTCATTGATTGAGCCTACTTTCTATCACAAAGATGTGCAAAGTAAAACATAGATTACCAAGACTTGCAGCAGCTATTGGTTCATAATCAAACTGGTCAAAGATATCATTTACAGGAGCTCCAAGCTCTTCTTCAACAATAGCTATAGCAGTCTCCGATGGAAATGGAGGAACTTGATCCTGAACCCAAAATAAGAGGTAACTAAGGCCCCGAAGAAATGCATACTTTATATATTTTTTCTTTTCAGTGTTATGCTGTTTTTAAATTTATTGTTATGTCATGAACTCATGATTACATTAACACCAGCTCTCTGAATTCAAAGAGAAACATTCTCGCACTCAAAAGTTTTATGAAGAGTATGACTTGCTGCCAAAGTAGATGAACAAGATGGACATCCAAAAACTTACAAATGACTCTATTCAACCTTATAGCTGTAAAGTTTGTTACTCATGTAATAAATTACATATAAAATGTGACCAGATCAGAATGAATTCGGCATCAAAGTATCACATGATTTCTTCGAACATATTGACATTCAATTAGCAAAAAATAAAAAGTTAAGGGAAAACAGCCTTAGGATTGACAATACTTATAAAAGTTCATGACTGCATGTGTGAACAATTTTTTTTATGGAAATGGCTTCAGTAAAAGGCACATGTAAATGGACATATAAAAAATTTTCGATGTTGAAAATATCTCAATGCAGGGAAATAATCTTACAAATGATGTTCAAAACTCTAATTTACCTGAAGTTCAGACAACTGGTCAACATATTCTTGAGGAAGAATGTCTACCCTAGTGGAGAATTGCTGGCCAATTTTAATGAACGTTGGACCTAATCTCAAAATGCTTTCCTTCAGCCACTTGGCAAGGGTTTTCCGTCTTAAGGTCTTTTTTTCCTCAGTCATTCCTCCTGCAAATAATGTCTTCATATCAAATTAAAACAGACAATAACATCCAGAAATTCTTCAAAATTCAATAAAGAAACATTTCATATTTTAAAGGGGTTACTGGTTGTAGTTAGGAATAGGTTTTAAAAAAGATGATCATAAATATTGAAAAAGACCATTCAGAAAAACAAATGGTGATTTAAATTCAAAACAACAATGAGATTAATTTTTGAAGGTTTGGCCACCACCACTTTGAACCCTTGGAGTCGATGATATCGCACATGTTTGTTTTGGCGTTAGGCACAACGCAAACTTGATTTCACGTATCTCAAGGCACTAACGGAGAAGCTAGAATTTGTCATGTTGAGTTTAACGTGGACCGGAGAAGCAGGATTTTGACCCGTTTGCTTGAACATTGATCCATGTTGAGTTCAACGAAAAACCAAACACACACTAACAGTCAATTCCAGCTTATACAATAATACAACTAACCTGCTATAACATTATATTTATACCAATTTCCAGACTTCAAACTCATAGCTTATCATGGAAGGATATGAAGTAGTTTCATTGTCATATAGTACGACGCCCCAATATTCAAAGACATATCTAGATAAGCGCATTAACATCATAACATATGAGCACTACCTAGCATGAAGAAGGACAAGAACACCACAGCATCAGAAAAGATGTTCACTTTCATGATGGTAGATGGTGAAAAAGAATAGAGTAACTCAAAAAGACCAACAATATTTCCTAGTTAAGTGATTGATTTTAGTATAAACATCTTAGATTCTTAGTGTAAACTTTCCAACTACACTCACATTTTAACATCCCTACAGATTGGTTTATGATTTACAGTCACTACAAATCTCACTTGATTCACATGATATCTAATTTTGAATTTTTTAGTTGTTGTTCACATCAGAAAACAAACACTGTTAGAATATAATTTAAAACAATTCATTTGGCCCTTATCCAATAGCTTAAGCTTTTGGGATAATTGGTTGCTTGACAAACACTCCTACTAATATAACAAGGCCACAAGCCAAAGCCACACACAATTCCTCCAAAATTCTAATGGATGGAAACAATTGTTGAAATCTTAAGTGAACAAACCTTTGTAACTAAACTTCTGGTTGCTCAGCCAAACCTTAAAGATAAACTTCACAACAAATCCCCAAATTTCCAAGGTCCTCTGTATTGTAGAGTAACCCTTGAACCTGCTCCAACGACCTCCAGGTGCAACTGCAACCTGCCAAAAACTCACACATTCACATAAAATTCACCATACAATCTACCAAAACGACGAGCCAACAGTGCCGTACGTACCTGAACCGATTCTTTCACAGTTTGCTTAAACCACGCATCCTCTTTCCCAATCTCCTCCAACCTCCTCTTCCTCCCATCCTCGCTTATCATGGAAGCTTCAACTTCCGTTTTCGTTTCCGTTTCCGCCGCGACGCCGTTTCCATCGCCGTTAACGTATCCATCCACAGCGCCATTGCTATTGGAGCCGGCGACTCCGTTTCCGGTCCACTCTACGTCGTTCAGTCGCTCGGCCAACGCCGGTTCCTTACCGACGGCGCGGATTCTGGTGGTGGTTGAAGAGAGGAGGGGGAGTTTAGAGAGAGAAAGACGGCGGTTGAAGGTGAGTTGAGGAGATAGAAAGTGGAGTTGAGGTATGAGCAGAGGTGAAGTCGTGGCCATGAATTGAATAGGAAGATTCTGAGAGAGATAGAGAGAGGTGAATTGAGATTGAGATTGAGATTCAGAAGGAAACTGTGATCATTTTCATGGTGGGGAGGCAATGTGAGTGTGACAGTGAATGAGGAACAGAGAGTGGAGGTAGAAGAAAGACAATAGAGGGAAGGGAGTGGAACAAAAACATAGGGGGGAAGGGGTGGAGATGAAGGGGACACGTGGCTTTGTTAATATGAGCCATAAGGTTTTTCATTTTATTTTATTTTTGGTTACAAGGTTTTTCAATTTGGTTGAATTGGATTGATTAGTGAAGGATTTTTGTTTATGGTGAAGATAGTGATAGAATTGATTTTATTAAAATTAGTAAGGGTGAAAGTGAGTTTTAAAGTGGAGTTGTTAAAAAAAATAGCCATCAAAATGTCATCCAACATTTTCCTACTTCCATTTATGAGGCTCTATCGTCAGTCATATGAACTTAACAACATCTAAAGTCATTCATAACTTGACCGTGACTTTGACCGTTAGTAATTTTCAATTTTACAATCTCAACGTCAATAAATTTTCCACACATTTTACCGATGATAAACAATTAATATTCTTAGTTTCTTACCACTTTTGATTATGTTGAGGTTACTAATTAAAAAACTATAAGTAATGATAAGAATTATTGTAGTGCTGACTTTACAAACTATTGCGCTGCCATTCTTTTCTGGTGTATACTCCACTCACACTCTCAAGCAGTCATGCTCAATATGGATTTTTTTAGGTTTTGAAGTTTCTTATTTTTGAAGGAAGAACAATTGGAAATGGAGAAGAACCCGGAATGCATGATTGAGATGAAAAATTAGAATTTTTGTTGAAATGGATGGGTAAATTTATGAGTTGCTAAGGTTTGAACTATGGGTAGACTATAAGTGATTAAAAAATTTAGAAAGACCTAAACTAATATAAAAAATTACATGTGTGATCAGACAAATGACGTAGAAAATTGATTGATCAAAATTCATAAAATGTAGATACTTAAATAGCTTTCAAACCTAATTTGATTTTAAAAATTTGAAATATATTGCAAATGATTTTTTTAGAGATCCATTTGATTCATTTTAAGGGTTTCAGAGACAAAAAAAAACATATTTAAACATTTACGTTATAATGGAAGTTGGCCACATGTTGCATCGTGTCAAGGCGCTTTGTTCATTGCCACGACCAACGGTGATGCCACGAGTAACAGTGGAGGAGCCGGCAAGGTGGAGGAGGTATGTTGTAGGTTGGATCAAAGTTAATATGGATGCGTCTTGTAATGCCCCGATTTCTCGAGTGTCACACAGTAACCAATTAATCCAATTTTTGTAAAGAATTTTCGTCGATTCAATTATTAATCTTCAATTAGTGACAAAGACTCATTTTACGAAAACTCTTCAAACGTTAAACTTAAATCATTTAAACTCGTCGCACGAACAAAACTTCACAATATAACAATTCGGGTACCATAAATAAACTCGCATTTAACCAAAGTATAAATCATATCCACACCCAAAAGGGGGAAAAATCGTAAAATCCGAGTACACAAACTGTGAACCCATTTAATCCGAACCAAACCATAAATAATAACATTGTTTAGCAAAATATAAGAAGTAAATAAGTTCTATGCAGCGCTCTCAACCCTTAAACCAAGATTCAGCTCTCATCCTCATCATCACTAGGAATGATTATAACCTCCTTGTCCTTAGTATCTCGACCCTTCTTGAGACAGGCTGGTTCACCCTCGGAGTTCGAAAGCCAACCACAATGCCTCTTCTTAGGCGGTAGTTCCTCTGATGGATTTGGAATAGGCTCCAATGGAGGCATGTCCCAATCTCCAAGAATATGGCAAGCTTCCTTTAACTCCAGTGGAGGGGACTTCACGACACCCTTCACCTCCATCAGAGGCGATTCAACTGTCGCCTCCTCTGAGGGATCCTCGTCCTCCGACGAACCGAGCGGCTTCTCTCCCTTGGCCTGGCTAAACCTAGCAGGAGGGTAAGGCATTGTGATCGCCCCATCCTCGATAGTTTGAATCTCCGAGATCCTTCTGTGCATATCTCTTATCACAAGCTCTGCATCGCCGACTTAAATTCTCCAGTGTGTCGGTCACCCAGAATCAGTCCTCCTCGGGATTATTCAGCACCAGCTCCCAGATCACGGTCGCTACCACCATCTTGGTAGCCACCATCTACCCCCCCCCCCCCCCCCCAAAATAACACATAGACACAAAAGCAAGGGTCAGGTTCCACAACAAATCATGCATAAACATAATCACATCTCATATAAACTTTCAACATATGAACATAACCACCTGTCATAACTTCTCTTGTATTAATAGCACTAATTGAGTTAGTAACCTACTTCTCAGTTAGACTAACGTTTCCTCACATCACACAACCCACCAAAACTCCTTGGCCAATCACAACATCCGCAGATGTATAAATCATGTGAAGCCGCAATGCTTCACCAAAAATCTCACGGTGACCGCAGTCAATCAAAGTTTCTCCCTCGCGTGCAAGCTACCGTTGTCTCTAACGGCACCATCGTTCTCATGGTACATAGCCTCACCTAGACCTATGTTCCATTAATCACATTCTCATCACATAATACTTGCAAGCGATTATTCTCAATCTCATAATTTAGGGCTCTAAAGTCAGTCCTAGAGTCTTATGTCAACGTCGATTCAGAAATAAACGACAACATACAAAACACAATGGAAGGGATTACAACTAGATGGGCGACCTTCAAAAAACTTCACAAGTAACATCATGCTTAACATATAGACAATCATGAACATGTTCACAAGCTTAACCACATATAATTCATAGCATCTCCTAATCACATATTCCTAAACAAAAACTTCAAACATTTTCGCAACTTATAGCTTTTGACAGAAGGGACAACATTCATTGAAACTGGTCTACAGAACGCATCTTCCAACCAAAAATCACGTATGATACCTTTCTGGAAAGCTATTTTAAAGATCTATAACTCTCTATTCAAACACTTTTTCATCCGAGATCCAGAAACGGGTGATAATAGGCCCTGAAGTCCGCTGACTAGTACAGAAAACTGGCAGAGAAACTTCCGCCTTTAAATTAATTTATAAACCAATTAAGCACAAGGTTTAAGGCTATATTCCAACAACAAAAATCCAGTTAACATGTGTCACATAACATGCTTTAGTTTCCAGAACCAACAACACTCAACAAGATTTCATAAAAGTATGCCGAGAATCACAATATCACAAAACACTCATGATAAAGCCCTAACTCTACCCTTTTCCTAAGAACAAGCCCTTACCTTGAATGAAATAGGGTGAAAGAGAAGGATGCTTGATGAAGAAGGAAGACCACAACCACTATCCAAGCTTCTTCTTCTCCTTCCACGCAAGCTCTCTCTCTCTCGCTCACGTTCTCTCCCTCTTCTCCTTGGGGTGCGGCGGCGGCTAGGGTGGTGAAGGGGCGGCTCCTCTCTTTCTTTCTCTCTACTATTTTTTTCCTTTTTCACGTGAAAGGTGATGCTCTAGGTTTCTAATTTAGAACTGAGTGAATGAGAAAACCCTAACCCTAATCCCCCTTCTAATCACACGGCCAACACACACACACAAGGCCCAACTTGATTTCAAATCACATATCTCAACAATTCTCAATGAAATCTTCTAATTATTGAGATATAAAAGATATATTCAGCCCTTATATCAAAGAGAAACTGAATATGCTCATTTAAAAATTAAAGGTGATAATATCTTTCCCTAAAACAAACCCTATCACTTCAAATCAAACCAAGATTTTCTCCAAAACTATCCAAAACCAATCCAAACAAGATCTTTTCCTTATCTACGCATGGGAAATTCGGCCATCACCTTGCTTGGCCTCCCAGCAACACGTTACACCATTTCTAGGTCAAAATCTCTTGAAAATATTTATTTCCAAAAATGAAATTAATTATTATTTCAATAATAATAATTTTCCACTCTCCATATTACATAATTTTAACTTATAATTCACCAACACTCTAATATTATTATTCGTCCATATAAATAATTAAAACATAATCCGAGTCTTACACGTCTGTTCGCAGGTCTTTTGCTGGTTTTGGGATGTTAGCGCGGGATGTTGATGGAGAGATACTTGCAGCTTTTACTCTTTCTTCGGTCTTGAAGCAATTCGCTGGTTTAGTTGAGGCTCTTTGCCTTCGGTGGGCTATACGTCTTCCAATTGGTTTTTGGACAGTGTGCTTTGAAATTGATTCTCTGCAACTCTATCAGTGGTGGAGGCGTCGCTCTAGAGACAGTTCTTATCTTGATTTGATTATTTCTGATTGTCGTTCTCTTTCTTTAGCTTTCTTAGAGTTGGATGTTTTATTTGTCCGTAGATCCGACAATTGTGTTGCCGACTTTTCAGCTCGGAGTGCCTCCTGCTCTTAATACTTTTGTTCGCTCTGATACTTTGGCCTGAGTGTCGGCTTGATTTAATACATTTGAACAATTAAAAAAAGGTAAATCGGGAAAAAAATTATGTTAGATTTAAAAAAAAAATTAAAAATTGAGGTTGACCTTTTTTACTCACTAGAAAAAGTAAAATTAAAAAAAAAAAAAAAAAGTATCTAAGCAGCTTAGGAATGACGCGGCAAAGTACAAGGAAGGAAAGTAACATAACACAACCTTTGACCATTGACAAGAACAAACAAATCAAACAAAGGTAAACAAAGAAAGATAGACACTCTCTTTCTATCGCTCTCTTCCTCATTCATTGACAATAATTGCACTGTACCGTTGCCTCCTCTTCTTGCATCGTTTCGTGCTCTATTTCATGGAACCTGCTTCATCTTTTCCATGATCATCATTATTCACAGAGAAAGAAACAGAAGAAGAAGAAGACAAGGTTAGTTACGGTACCTACCCACATGGCTGAGATCAACCATTGTTCCACTAAACCTGAAGCAATACCAATTAACGGGTGTAAGACTCAATCTTTGATTGAAAACAACACGAGGGTATGCTCTGATGTTTCTGAAACGACGTCGTCCTGTTCTTCACATAGGGTTAAAGGGAAAGGTAAAGGGGTGGTTGCCTACAAACGGCGCAACCCTAGAGTGGTTGTTCGCCGCCGTGCTAGGGCTAGTGTCGACGCCGTTGGGTTTCCTCTTGGAATGTCATTCGCCGCTGTGTTGGCTCAGGTAAACCTTATTTTCTGTTCCAATTTTAGTCTTTTGTTGTCATGTTTGGTTTGAGCAATGGGTTTTGGTTTTTCCTCATTTATTGATTTTGGGGGGTAAATGATTGAAGTTACTTGCTTTGTGCTATTTGAAAGTTTAAGAAGGAAGAAAAATCTTGTCTTGGATCATGTTTGAAAAGTTAAGATTGTTGCTTCAATGAAATCTGCTATAGGATTGTGGTATGTCTTACATGAACTACTGTAATGTGGTTCTGTTTGCCTGGTAGGGAGGGGAGGGATTTAATAAAAACAGCAGGGCTAGGTGTTACCAGAGGTTGTGAGAAGAATTGCAAGAACAGTTCATTAGTCATACTTAAAAAAGCAGTGTTATCAAATATCTGCCATGGAAGTTTCTCAGCGGTTTTTCGGCTTTCCGCCATGGTCGATATCCCGCTATATGGCGGCCATATTCCATCATATCCCGCCATATTCCGCCATTATTTGTCATGTATGGCGGGATTTCGGCTTTCCGCCATGACCCACCATTCGCAATTAGCAACACCGCTTAAAAGTTAAAAATAAAACTCGATAATTAATGACATGACATAATCAGACGGTGGGAATTTGTTCTGTGACTTTCGCGTTGGAAATTCTTCGTATCAACCATCATTACTGTTATAAAAATATTTTCTTAGATTCACAAGTTTAGAGGGGAGAAGAGGAATAATAAGGGGGGATCAAAATTCTTCCTACTCTCTGGGATTGGGGAATTATAGGGGAGGGGAAATTTCTTCAGTTTTATGGAAAATGCTAACTAGAATTTATCAGTTTTTTTGCTTTTCAAATTTCAAAACTGTCTTTGCATAGGTTATCCTTAGAAACCCTCTAGTTACTTTAAGGTTCAAGCAATCAAGCTTCTTCACCTTTTCATAGTGCAAATATAATTTCTAGAGCTTCTTGACGTCACTTGGGTCATATAAGTCAAGGTTTATGATTGCTCTTTTCATCTAATTTCTGTATCTAGTACATGATAACGTGATAGTACCTACCATAACTAATCTTATCTAATATCTCAACGGATATAATAAGTAAATTAATTCCATTTTCACTCCACTCACCCCCAACCAAGTCAAAAAGGAAATTTTGTTTTCCCTCTACTCCCCCCTCTCTCCTTTTAACCAAACATTTTGAGAGATGAGGCTGATAGCCTAAAACAATCATTCCTATTACATGTTTTAATTTTTACAGTTATTTCTTTATCTCATGTGTGGGAAGCCTTTTTTAGGTGTTGTATAGAAGAGATGCAGCAGCTGAGAGTATGTCCCCAAGTCATCTTTCGTCGGTAATTTTCTTCCCTATTTATTATGCAAACTTCAAATAAATTCAGTTCTTATACGCATTATTTGTTTTTAGTTGTTATGTTTAGGAAAATCACTAAATATAATCTATTACTGAGTCCTGACACCTTCTAGCCAATAGCACATGTGAATTATCATTATCATGCTATCCTTATATGCCTCTTTATTTGTGTTTAGTTGTGATGTTTAGGAAAATCACTAAATATAATCTATTACTGAGTCCTGATAACTTATAGCCAATAACACATGTGAATTACCATTATCATGCTATCCTTATATGCCTCTTTAACATGTGCTGAAATTTGATTTAATCTTGTTTTGAGCCTTGACCGTTCCGCTGTTTGTCTACCTTGTAGATGTGCACGTCAGCTATCAAGGAATCTCTAGCCAGTGTAAGCCAGATATTAGTTGTTGATTCATCCCTTGATTCCATTACTACATTTCTTTAGCAGTTCTTGTCAGCATCAAGCAAAGTACATCTCTGAGTGACACTTTTTGACTTCTGCCTATCCGGCCGCAGGTTTTTGGAGACAAGCTAGATGGTTTAACAAGGAACTTTGAAGAATCTTTTGATAGCACTTTGAGTACTCTTCGATTAATTTATGAGACATCTACACGCAATGAAAGGAATAAATTTGATAATATGAAAATGGAAATTCCAAATACTGATTTGAGCAAAGGAGATTGCTCAAGTGATGTTGTTTCAGAGGATGGTCATTCAGGGCCAATATCACGTGCTAAAATTCAAGATCAATCAAATAGTCCTGAAGAGGTCAGGGATAACTTTCATATGGATTCAGTGAGTCGTGGTCTTACATTGCATGGGAAATCAAACCAAGTGGTTTGTTTTTCTCCAACCTCTTCTGGATCTGTAATTAATAATCCTATTGTTAGTACATATGAGAAGTCTATTGTGGAGCAATGCCGTTCTAATGAGCTCAAGACAATTGAACTTGGCCTTACAATGAAAAAGTTGCAATTGAAAGAGACAGAATTGGCTCTCCACTATGATTTGAATAATCTGGAGAGATCAAAGTTAGCCATGGGAGCATCAAAGGCATCATTCAGAGCTGAAAAGTTCAAGAACCAGTTAGAAGATATGAGACATGGCGAACTAAATAAGAAGTGCATAGACTGTCTTATTGCTGGTCTGTTTATCATGTCAGCGTCACTTGTGTATGCTGCTTATGTTTATAGCTATAAACAGATTACTGAAGCTACCGAAACATGTACACCACTTGAGGCAAGTATAATCATCTTTTTCCTGGTTCCAATTGGTTGGATGCATATGAAGTCACTGCATCATGTTTTGCTTTGGTTTAGCAATAATTACTGGAAAAGTTAGTCTGGATTTTTTCTTGGAAGTTCATTGCAGAATCCTTTTCATGACTACCTGGCAATCATTGCCTTTAGTGTTCAAAACTCGCAAGGTGAAAAATAACTAATAGGGAGCATATCATTGAAATTATTTAGATAACAAATCATATTTGTGCTTAAGATTTCAATTTTTAGAATTTTCTTTTTACGTACATCTGTGTCAGGATCAAAGATTCAACTTATTATCTTTCTTTTGATAATTATCAGATTCAAGAATTAATAGGGTACAAATTATGTAAATGGAATTTAATTATGACATATCTGTATCATGAACCACACATATTATTCCAGCACTGCCTTTGCTCAATAGGGAAGTATTAATGGCACTTTTTCTATTTCAGGAATCTTCCTCCTGGTGGACTCCGAAGTCAGTGGTCTGGTTCAACTCAGGCTTGCATGTTTTGTGGTGTCAAGTTCAAGTCATCAGCAGAATGTTGTTTGGAGTCATAATGATTTTTGCAGTTGCATATTTGCTCATCCAGCGCTCAGCGGCATCATCAACACAGACTATGCCAGTTACATTCATCCTTTTGATGTTAGGAATTGGTTGCGGCTACTGTGGCAAGCTATGTGTAGACACACTGGGAGGAAGTGGTTATGTGTGGCTTTCTTATTGGGAGATTCTATGCCTGCTGCATTTCTTATCGATTGGCTTCACGTCCATATTGTACTCAATCCTTCATGGACCACTCACCAAACTGCAATCATCCAAGGAGAATACAATCTTCCCCTACTGGATTCGCAGAATTTTGTTCTATGGTACATTGCTTGTGGTTCTACCATTGTGTTGTGGCTTCTTGCCTTTTGCAAGCATAGGTCAATGGAAAGAGTATTTTATGTTGAAGGTGTTGGATTTCTACGGATCAGAGGTGTAAAACACTGTCTGGTCATGTAAAACTTGCATGTAAACACTGTTCTTTGGTGTAAAACCCTTTTTGCCTAACTAGGAGCTGCTTGGCTTGTGGGAAGCCAACTTACCAAGCACCTATAACTGTATTTGCCCACATGTAACTTTATCTAGTTCATCTAATTATTTTCTCCTATGAGGTATGTAATATTTGATGTTACAGTATGCTTATTGTATTTTATTGGAACCTGCCTGCTTTGGATTTCATGCAGATTCATCTTTGATAATTTAAAGAATTAAAGGTCTGATCTGATGCTATATTGACTGATGTGTCATTTCAGCTGGAAAATTGTTGTGGATCCTTGTATTGATTGTTGGATAGAATCACAATTTTTTGAAAGAATAAGATTGATCAATTCTAACTCCTAATTGATACTTTGAAGCTTTATCGATCCCCTTTTAATTTGGTCATATTTATGTTGCCATAGTTATTCTTTTATTCCTTTTAATCTGATTCCACTGGACTTGAGCAAGAACAAGCCACTGAATTCACACCAGTCATTCTTAATTTTGAAATGGAAAGATAAATAAGTAATCCTAATTGGTTAATTTCTGAAAAAATCCTACATGGCAATCAATCCTTCATTCTTCTTATCCTACACCTTTTTTCTTATCATGCACTCATATATCTTTAATAGCATTCATATATATCAAAATGCGTTTATTATCCTCTCTCTCATCTCTTTTCCTTCACTACCGTTTCAACCCTCAATTCATCTCTTCCAGTTTTCCCTTTTTCATTCTTCTCTCTTTCAATGTTTCAAAACCAACCGTATTCTCCTTTTCTTCTACCACGCTTCAATCACGTTTCCGTTTCACTCCACTGTTTTCTCCTCCTCTCTCACCATCGTATCCTTTCCAGTTCACACAAATCTGTTTCTCTCTTCCATCTCAAGTTCTTCCATCTTGCATCATGTTTCTCAACCAGACGTCGTTCTTTCGATTCTTCCATACACCATAATTCCAAATCGCGATCTTTGTCAGATATGTGTTCCTATCATGAAAGCTCCTGTCGCAAATAGCCTCTCCCGCAGGTATTCAGGGCTTAATGGATGTATGGTTTTCAATTGCCTAAATTTTAGATTTTATTGCCTGGATTTTGATTTTGAGGAATTTGGGTATTGCAGACCGATTCTCTGGTTTATGAAGTCCATGAGAGGTACCTTTCAATCTCATCCCCACCTCCTTTCAATCTGCTTCAATTGGAATTTCTGAAGCATTACTGCCTGTGTCATTGTCCTCTCTCACAAATCGTGTTCCTGCCTTCTCAATGTCTGATCACTCAGGTATTTTCATCTTGGTTTAGGGCTTATTTTGTTACGGTTTCAAATTTTTGATTTTTGTATATTTCGCAGGTAATTTTGTGAAAAATTCCTTAATGATGTTTTATTGTCTCAATGGCATCTCTCATAGCCTGCTCCGATGCATTGATTTCATCCACTCGACCTTCCAATTCTCTCAGAACTTCAATGGCATCTCTCATGGGCTCATGGCCGTTCTTTCAATCGCATCTCTCATCCCGATTAAGAGCTCTAATATCCATCAAATTTCGTATACCTGCTCAATCAATGGAATCCCGTTAGTTTCTCCGTTAATTACTCTCTTAGAAATTGGTGTTTTTTGAATTCAAATATGTTCTTGACCGTAAAATACTCCGCCCATTAATTGATTGCTTGACTGTATTCACTTTCAATTGTTTCCTTTCTTGAGTGAAAAATTAAATAAAGTTATTTAGTGGTATCAATTAGTTCATATTTATGTTTCTAAGCGTCTTCTGCATTTTCCTTTTCACACTTGATATAATGTTTTTTTTTTGTAACAATGTTTATTTTGGAGAGATAGATGACACACTCAAAGTACTAATCGTCTGCTTATTTTATCTTCCCAAGTTATCATTCTTACTGATTCAGGTTTTGATTTTTTTCTTATAAAGATGAAGTTGAGAAAGTAGAAAAACAGGCTAAAGAGAAAAAGAGGTTTATTTTCATTTCCAGTCTTTTCCCTTAATGGTCGAATGAATCTGTTGATCTCATTCAGGCTTACCAACTTTGTTTCAGTTCTAGAGATTGATTTTCACGACGTGCCTTTGGTTTATTTTATCTGTCTTTTGTATGAGAGGTGAATGTGAATTGAACTCTATTGGCCTTGAGAACTAGATTTCAAATTTTATTTGTTCTGATTAAATTTGCTGATAAATTTTTCAGATGAAGCATTTTTGAATAACAATGTTGCATATGTCAAGAACCAGTGCAGGTGTTCCATGCCTCAGGTTTGTAGTCCTCTGTCGTTTTCTTGCCCACTCTCACGTTTCTTTCAGTTTATTTCTTACAAGCTTTGAATTATTTGAAGGGAAATTTCTTTCTACTCATTTTCTGCTGACTCATCTTAGAGGAGAGCCCCCCAGAGAAGCTTTGTTTTCAGATTAAAGATGCTACTGAAGTTGTCTTATTGATGATTGTAGGTTCTCATATCTGATCTTTTATATGCACTATTTTTCTATGAATACAGGTATTGTGATTGTCGCATTCATCTTAAATTATCATTTAGAGCTGGTCCACTAAGTAATGTGACCTGTTAACAGGAAAAACCTGTAAGGGCTAATTGACACGCCTTCCATGTATAGGCCAATGACATAGGTAGCTAATATATACTATAGACTAGAGAGAATCTGATTGTGCATATACAATTTGTAAGTTCATTCATGTAAATGAGTAGCTAAGTCTCCATGTTTTCTGTACAAAATTATGCCTGATTAATGCTTAAGACTTTGTACCTGCAGTTTACTTTTGGTGCATATACAATTTGTAAGTTCATTCATGTAAATGAGTAGCTAAGTCTCCATAATTAGTATTTTCTGTACAAAATTATGCCTGATTAATGCTTAAGACTCTGTACCTGCAGTTTACTTTTGGTGATTGCATGAGGAGGCTATACTTCAATTCTAATGTTAAACTTTTGGAGATTGCACGAGATGGCTCTGCTTCAACTACAAAATATTTCTGCATATAGGTAGTTCATTATGAGAGATCTGGTACTTCTTTGTTGTTTTATTTGCATCATTCACTTTTCAAATACATATAGCTTTTCGGCCCAGTGATTCCCTTAATCAAATGTGATGGTGTTGATAGTTTTACATACTGCATTCATTGCAGAATACAAACTTAAACAAATGATAAACAAATAGTTCATTCTCTTCATGAGACATTTACTTACTTGATTCTTCTATGTGAAACTATGCTTATCTGTTTTTATGATTATGAGATGGTTATCTAAAAAGTTCATTCACTTATCTGGAACTTTATTGTGGTTTTGATGGCTTAATTTAGTTGAAGTGGAATATTCAATGCACAATCATTTGTGGCAAGGGTCTTCATGGTAAACCAATCCAATTTTATGGTTTGTTGAGTGAGTAAAGAAGATAACCCCGTCTTCATTCCTTTGGATAAATGGCTCTAAAACAGCATGTGTGGCAAGGGGAATCAGTAAAGTGAGCAATTAAACTCATCAAGCCAGATTTATAGCTGTGTTTATAATTTCTTTAAACCACTTCAGGTTGATGCTCTATCATTAAGCACAATGCAAATTAAAGTTATTTTTCTAAGTGTCCCTATCAATGTTTGTTGTGGAACTTCAATGCCTACAAATGCAGAAAGATAGGAAAGTATATCAAGTGACTGTTGGAGCAAGAAGACCTATTTTTAAAAAACGCAAGGACCATGCACACACTGTCGAGGGATCTAAGTGGAATTTTGTGCCTAGCTCATAATGATTTTTGTAGTTTTGTGTAATAAAAGGAATGACTCTGAAAGAAGAATTTTATGGAATTCTTTTATAGCTTCTTGATGGAACACAATGTGGACTTGATAAATGTAAAGGTGAATCAATTATGGCTGCAATGTATCTAGAAGGACACTTTGGAGAACATAAATTGAAAGTATTGTTTTGTACTAGGGACTAAGTTGAGACTACCAAATCATTTACCTATAGAAGAGTTAGAGAACTCAAAGCTTACAGCTAACACTAATTCTTCCCTATCTCTTTGTCTTTGACCATCACTCTTGGGAGGTTTGCTGCAAAAATTGCTAGCAGCACTCAGCAATCTCAAGCTGAGGTAGAGTCTTTTATTTTTCTTTTTGCTGAAATTTGCTGCACTGCATAGATCTTGAACTATTGGAACTAAGATTAGGTTGGGATCAATTTTGAACAGGAAACCAAGAAGTCAAACTTGACAGTTGCAAATTCGAATGGATTTGGGGAGTATATATTTGTTGATGATGAACTCAAGGCAGAAGATCAGCCAGTGCCTATGTCTCTGGAGCAAACAGTGCATAGTGAATCTGATCAAATGGTATTTCTTTTAACATCTCTTTCATTTATATTTATGTATTTCTTATCTCAGAATTTAGTTGGTGACTGTGAATTAATTGGTCTGTTAGGAGGAATTGGAGATGGAGGATATTATTGTAGTCTGCCGAAGAGCCTATTGTGGACATCGATGTCGGAGATGCGAATAATCCTCTTGCAGTTACTGATTATATTGAAGGTCTTTATTCCTACTACAGAAAAATTGAGGTACATTGGGAATTAAGATCCACCAACTATTATTTACCCCATTATAACTTGCAAAAACAATATTCAATTTATTGAATTAGCTTAGACTTGCTATGAATTAGCACAGTTCACTGTCTATGATTTTGGAAATCAAAATTGATTTCAGAATGTCAACTAATATGAGAATGCTTTCCTATCAAATTTTGGTAACTCAAGGTTTTTACTACTTGCAAAGTACTGGCTGTGTCTCACCAAATTATATGGCACAACAATGTGACATTAATGAAAGGGTGAGGGCAATACTGATTGACTGGCTTATTGAGGTATATTAAATGTTCCTTCCTGAATCAATGTGCCATAAAAAATGCTAATAACTAGCATTAACTTTTTTTCAATCAATCTAAGGGTTTCCATATGAAGATACAGTAATTCTCTTTACCTTGATTATGTTATATTCAACTTTTTTTGTGTTGCTCTTCTTTCATACTGTCATTTAATCTTCATTATACTGTGATGCATCTGAAGACTTCCACGAGTTTGTCTCGGTTTCACATACACACTAGCACAATCCTTTTGTGCTCTGTTAAATGTATGCTTTGGTTTCCAAACAAACTACGGATTGAATGAAAACAGAGAAAAAAAAGGGATAAGGAAGAGAATGGAAGAGAGTTAGGGGGGTTATATAATGATTTTACTTCCATTTTATAGAGATTAATGTGCTTGAGAAGGTAGTTTATTACATCTTTCATGTTTAATATGATAAATATATAAGTAGCTAATATGCTAACTGTACTGAACATCAAACAAGAACACCATCTTATCAGTGAAGATATTTTCTACTATACAATGTAGATATTTCAAATTATGAATCTGTTTAGTATATTTTGAAGGTAAGAGTCTGAGTGATGGTGATATGTCTAAACAGTGTTAGTAAATCAATTAGCAAAAAACAATCAATGGTTTGGCTTACGAAAAGCAAAGAAATAATTTTTAATTGCAAGCGTTCTCTTATGAATTGGCATATAAACTTTTAGCTTTGATTTTTTATGTTAATGTCACTAACTAATGTTTGAAAATTTGCGATCTTTTGATGTAGTCAATCAACCCAGTAAAGTATGATGAATTCACTCTCAAGAAGAACATCTTCTCTACCTTTGCTTGATATTATGCTGATGGAGGAGTCATTTCACTGGTCATGTATTAGATCTTCCCTACATTGGAATCTGTTGAGAAGGTTAATGAATTTATGCTTGATTTACTTCCAGGAAATACAACAGAGTACTTAAGCTCAGATACCACTTGCAAATATGATGAAGACACCGAACTACAGTCATAATGGTTTACTACAGTGTTCTTAAATGATATTACATGCTCTGATATACCAAATCACAAAATAACAGAAAAAGGAAGGTGCTTTGATAATGCTTTTGAGAAATATAGTTCAAGCATCCGGTTTATGCAATGGAACGCGACTAATAGTGGTTGATCTTGGAATAAATACAAGTCACTGTAATAACCGGAACCAACATTGGAGATGACATTTCCATTCCAAGAATGGACATGGTTCCATCTGACTCAAGTTACCCGTTTAAGTTTGAAAGACGTCAGTCTCCGATCAGTTTGTGCTTTGCAATGACTATAAATAAAAGTCAAGGTCGGTCATTGTCCCACGTTGGCCTATATCTTTCTCGCCCTGTCTCCACACATGGTTAGCTTTACGTTGCTCTCCCCAGGGTAAGATCAAGGAAATGACTTAAATTATTAGTGCTGGATGAGGAAGAAAAAATGACAAACACTACAAAGAACGTAGTTTACCGAGAAATATTTGAAAATATATGAAATATGTATTTTATTTTTTAAAATTATGGAATCAATTTTTTTTTACCGAGAAGTATTTGAAAATATATGAAATATGTATTTTATTTTTTAAAAGTATGTAATCAATTTTTTTTTTTTAATTTCAGCAGCATAATAAATTACATATTGGTGTTATTCAATTTTATTTCACCATTTGTTCCGTGATTTACAGAATACGAAAATATATAATAAAAAAAGAATTGAACCATTATTAATCCTATCTCCAACTAACTCAAATAGCCACGTTCAAAAAAAAAAACTCAAATAGGAAAAAAAATTAAAATTGAATAATTTAGGTAAACTCACGTATAACAAAGACAATGAAAATTAAAAAAATGTCTTTTAATAAACTAAGAATTTAATGGAAATGCACTGACAGTGTAAATATTTTTTACACATACAACCAATGATAGGTTGTCAAATCAAAAAGTGAGCATTTAATTTAATTAAAATAAAAAGTGTCATAAATGCATTTGAACACGTGTCATTCAGTTATTGGATGTCTGTGTAAAAACGTTTTACACTAACAGTGCACAACCATTAAACTCAGCAAAAATACAATCAAATTAAAATTAATGCTATCAATCTATAAAAGTCAGCAAAATCACATACGCATTAAACCAAAAAAAATAGCCTTTAAATGTGCATACGAAATTAACCTAAAATTAATACTAATAAAGTCTTCATGCTATAAAAATTAAAATAATCTTGCATTTTCAAAAAATGAAATCAATACATAATGACAAATTAGGTATTCCAAATAACTTTGAAATTATATTGTCAAAAAAAAATTATTGTCAAAAAAAGAATATTTAGTGCATAAAATTTTTGCGTATAATGTGCAGCCAATTTAATAATGTGCAGCCAATTTAATGGGATAAAAGAAGTTTAATGCATTAATTAATTTATGCATAAAAATTAAATTATTTAATGTCATTCATTACGATTTTCATAAAAAAGGCATAATATTAGACTTAAAATTTGGAAATTGGAATAATCAAACAATTTAGTGACATATTAAATTAAAATTTGAATATAGAAACAAAAAATCAATAATAATAATTTAAGTATTCTAAATAAAACCGAAATTTTAATGTCAAACAAAACTTTTACACATTTTAAATTTAGATAATAATTGAAACTTCAAAAAAAAAAGATAATTTTTTCAGAAAGCAAGAAAAAAAAAAAACTTCAGAATTCAAACTCGATTTTTTTATCAAACACTTAAAAAGAGATCTAATTGAAAAAAAAAATTCAAACAACCTTTGTTTAAAAAAGTTAGTAAAATACAAATACTTTTTAATTATTTGATTATGAATTTAAATTAAAAAGATATTAAATTTTAGAAATACTATATATATACTATGATATTAGCATTATGATACTGCACGTTTGATAGCGCATACTATGATATACTAAAGTGAACGTTTTTTAACACGCAATTAATGTTTTTTAATATATTGCTATCAAATAAACATTTTTTAAGATCATTGATTAATTGTGAAATAAAATACCTTCCATTTTTTAAGATCATTAATGAATATCAAAATGAATTCCGATCATTTAATATAAATAATCATAATTTTCTCCATTACTTAAATAGTTTAAATACGTTAGTTACCATCATTTATTTTAATTATTGTAAATTTACAAAATATTTTAAATGTCATGATTACCATCATTTAATTACATTAGTAATCATTCAAAAATTAATACATTTAATTCATTGACTTAATTTTAAAAAATAAACGTAGTACAACATTTAATTCAATAATATTTACTTTTAAAAAAAATTAAACACGTTTTTTTTCCTTTTACAACATACATTTAAAATAAATTTATTACCAATTAATTCCAAGTCAAACAAATCACAAATTAATACATTTAATCTTTGACTTAATTAAAAAAAAGTGATAAATACTGATATTAATAATAATTACTATTAAAAAAATGCAATCACCTTTTCTACCTTATAAACCAAACATTTAAGTCAAATGAATTGAAAAGAATTTATTACCAATTAATTCTAAGTCGAACAATTCAAATATTAATAAAATTTAATTTGTTGACTTAATTTTTAAAAAAACGTTATACAAAATTTAATTCAGTAATAATTAGTAATAAAAAAAATCAATCACGTTTTGTTGCCTTTTACAGCATACATTTAAGTCAAATGAATTAAAATAAATTTATATCAATCAATTTTAAGTCAAACATTTAAAATATTTCATCAGTTTCAAATAAAGAAACATTACATTCATCATTTTATTTAAAATTAAATATACCAAATTTAATGCAAGACGTACAGTCATTTATTGTTTAAAAGTGAATACTCAAATTTAATGAGAAAACCCTAATATCCTCCTTATAATTTTTAAAAAATAAAAATAACTCAAAATAAATTTCGTGTGATAACATTCAAAAAAGAAAAATAAAACAACAAAAAATAGGCTGATTGGATAGCATCATTTGAGCGAACATCTATATATATGTACCTCCTTACTCATATCATAGCACGACAGTCTCCTCCATTACAACACAAGTATTTTTTCATTTTCTTCTAAGAAATTACATCATGAATCCTCATGTCAGTAAGCATAACCAAATAAATCCTATACAAAAAACTGGAAAACTGTTGTCAGAGTCATCAAGGTGTGGAATACAAAAGCGGAAGAAGAAGGGAATCCAACATCAACCTATAATCTGTTACTGATGGATCGTAAGGTTAGTACCAAAGAACACCGACTTTTTTTATTAATTGTCCTAATATCGTTTAATTTACTTCAGAAACTTACATCGGTATGAACCTTCACCATTTGTAGGGTCAAACAATACATGCAGAACGTCATGCAAAAAGAATCAATGAAGAATTAGATTACAACTTTGAATATTTTTTCGTATCGCATAACTTTCAAGGCTTAAGTTCATAAAGACACCAATATAAGATACACTTGCTGAATAGAACAATGATATTTAAATATGATGAAAGTATGGTTCCTTTGCGTGAGCTGAAATTTGACAACGTGCATGATGTTCTTAACGATGACTTCGATGAGAAATACTTGGTTGGTAGGTAAATCAATTGATTCAAATAAATTCACGTAAGTTATCACTTTCAAGCATTTACATTAACATGAAAATAGATGTCATGGGGAAAATTACGCATCTCACAAACTATCAAGGATATGAGTGGAACGGGGTGGCGAGTGATATTAGAGACATTGAAATCGAATTTCAATGGTAAGTTATTAGCTTTTATCATAAAAAACCGAGAAAAAAAAGAATATTACCTACCGATCAAAAACATTAAGCGCGATTAATTTATTATTTTTGCAGGAAAAAATTTAAATGTTTGTTATACGGCGAATTTGCCAACAATTTAGATATAAGTTCTAAGTGGAGAAGATAACAAATATGTTGTTGTTATCATATTACTGGGAGCAGTAACAAGGCATCAAGGTACATTTTATAATTTTGATCTAATTTCTTAATTAATCTTCTCTATAAAACAGTAACATGTTTAATATGTAAACAACATCTGACCAATAAAAAAATTTAAAGGGGGATATCAGTTAACTATTGGGTTAAAATGCACAAAAGTCATGTTCAATCCTAACATTCATGAAGCGGAGTGCTAAAGAGACAGATTTGTCAAAATATTGAATAATCGTTTCAAAAACTTTTAATGACAATTCCAACTAATAATCTTTATTCACCGGTTATTTCAGTGTGACACAGTCCCTACTCAAGTTATGAATGTCCTGCTTAAAAGCTTCAAAGTTACTGAAGAAGATGAGTTTCTAAAACTATTTCCACGCACAAACATTGGAAATTTGGTTGCATGCAGATCGGTATGTTTTTCACACTTAAGCCCTTAAATAATTTTAGTGGTATTTATAAAAATATAAATTTAAAAAAATACTGGAGCATGTTTCCTTTTGTATAGAACAAAACGTATATTTTTTGCCATTCTTAAAAAAAAAAGCGTATTTTTTTACATTTACTGGTTTTTAAATACATTAAATTTTAATCAATTAAAAAATGCTATATTCCTCTCCTATTTAACAGAAACATTGTTAATATTTGCTATTTGACAGTTTTTAAATACATATATTAGTAATAATTTTATAAAAATAATTACTTCTGCATTACTTTAAAAAAAAATTGGTAGAGTTAATTGGGTATTTAACTCCTAATATATTTATTAAGAGGAGGGCTCCATTTACTCCAGGAGTAACTCTTTAAATATACTCCTCATCCTAGCCTTTCATTTTAGTAAAATTTAACGGTTGTGATTAACATCTAATTAAGTCTCACGTGATTTTCATTTTATTCCTATTCTGGAATTCATTACCCTAAATTGATCACAAAAAGCTTTATGCTGCACAGATCTCTTCAAGTTGCCATCCACTCCGCCCAATTACTATATTAACTTTGTCTATCATATGTATCACTCCTTGCAATTATGCTGCAGATGTGTGTTTTTCCATAATTTTTTATATCAAAAACATCTCACATGGAAGGTAAAAGGATCTGGGGCCTGGGCTATAGAATTAAAATGATACAGATCGCTCAAAAAGAAGAATGAGACAGTTTAAAAAATTATTTGCTGATGAAGCTTTGTAGGACAAACAATGGATTAAAAGAACACAAATTTACAAAAGCAATGATGAGAAGAAAATCGAACCCTGTCAAAATCTCATTAGTGGAATTATCAAATTGGATGGTAAATGGAGGGTTTTCTCACCAGAGATCGAATCTAAGCGAAACTAAGAAAACTTTCTTTGTCATCACTGTGTGAATAAAGGTGACAATTTGGAGAAACAAAACAGGGAGCAATTGCAAGATATGAGAAGAACATGTCACGTGATGAAGAATTATATGTTAATCACAACCGTTGAGTTTTCCTAAAATGAAGGGCTAGGATGCGGAGTAAGTTTGAAGAGTTACTCCTGGAGTAAATTGAGCCCTCCTCTTTTATTAAATGATAATAACATTAAGAACAAAATTCCATTACTTTTATGAAAAAAAGTTTATTAGTAAACATATTTAATGTTTTTTTTACAAATAAAATTTTAGCTAAATAATAGCAACAAATACTACTATAGTACACACATATTTAAAAAAACATGTCATTAGGTAGGTACATTTATATTTATTAAATATACATATGTTATTATCATTATTAATATTACAAACAATTGTTAATACAACAAAATTCTAAATCAAGTATTCATTACAACAACGCACAATATTCATTGTGTATGCTGCGATTGAGAAAATTGTGAGCACAGATGATTGGTATTATCATGATTGCAAATGTCACAGCAACATACTCTGATGGGGCACTATATTTTTAGATAAAGTGTAACAAGCACATCACTCCTACCATACGGTAAACTCCACTTTGAATGAATAAATTATTTTGTTCAATAAACATTACATTTGATTTAATTATGGAGGTTTACCTAATGTACAAGCTGTTGATTCATGTTGCTGATAATACTGGATCTGCAACTTTGACAATTTTTTATGGCGATGGTTGTCATCTGATCAACAAAAAAACAACGAAATTTTGGATGAAATGGAAAAAGGAAAATACAATTCAAATTAAGTACATTGAAAAATTAATTCATAATATATTAATTTATTTCATTTTTTATTTTAAATAAATTCTAGAACGGCCGCATAGAACACCCACCAAGAGAAATTATTGATTTGGTGCACAAGGAATTTCTTTTCAAGGTCGAAGGAAAAGATAGATTCGGAAAGTGGTTTAAATCAGCAGTTAATGGACTGAAAATTTGCATGGACCCACAAATTATTTCAAAATTCAAATCCAATTTACAAGTGCACATATGATGAAGAAGATTAAGGTGGAGAAGATATAGTACCATTCCTTTAATGTTGTTTACGCATAGATATCCTTTTGTGCTAAACTTTGCTTTGTATTTCTTTATCCACGTTGAGAATTTTTACTTTTTTTGGGTATATTGACCTCGGTGGTCAATTTGATTCATTTTGACAATTTTTAATATTTCATATATTTACCACGATTGTCAATTTTTCAATAAATCGCTGTTTGTTTGAAAATCTTCGTGCAGAGTAATATATAAGTGCTATTCACCCAAAAACAAATTGATATGAAACAACTACAAAACAAGTGCTCATTTTTTAGTACAATAAACCTATACATTAAACTAACAAAATAACACCCAAAATTCTATTAAAAAAAACAAAGAACATAACTGTATTTAATAAATTAACATTAAAAAATTTGTTCAACAAATTTTTAATAAAAATAATCGAGAATAAATTCCCCCGTGCAAGGCACGGGTATAAAACTAGTCATGTTTAATAGACTAGATAAGTGAAAGTCATAAACTTTGGATAGTTAAAATAAAGTCAAATTCCATTACAAGTTAAAAGTGGTTGAGAATGTTACAATACGGATTATCTTTTAAAATAATTTCTAAATTGCAGTTAATATTAACTTCAAAAATGGTAGTATGATCATATTATCTTCCTCTCCATTCTGCTAGTTCTTCACCTGGTCCATCTGCATTTGGTTCAGAGGATTTTATTCTTAGCGGAGTTTTAACTAGAGCTCGTTGTGTTTGGTTATTGGGCAAGGAGTTAGGTCTTGTGTATGATGGCCCCGAGAATGTAATGATTAAAGGGCTGACACAACAAGTTAAGGTGAATCATATTGGATGTTAACTTGCAAGAGGGTTTTTAAGGTTTTGTTTTATGGAAGGTTTTTTGTGTGTTTGTTTCTTGGGTAGGTTGGTATTTTGGTCTTGTGTACGATGGTCCCGAGAATATAATGATTAAAGGGTTGGCAGAACAAGTTAAGGTGAATTATATCTATTCTAATATAATATATAGATTTCGAAGCACGCAATATAAAACTGTCAACTCAACTATTTAGTTTCACTTAAACTTGCCATGTCAGTTTTTAAAGTGACGTGTCGCTTTTTTCCTTTCTTCGTCGGGCTCTATGTTTTTTCAATGCTCTAACCCTTTGAACCCACCTTTCTCAAACGCATTCCTGAGTACCTCGACCCCTCAAATTTCATTCGTTTCATTTCCCCTTTCGAATCTCTAAACGGAGCCTTTGTTGCCTCTCTTTGAGGATGAGCAATGTTTCCATATTCTAAGCATTCTGATTTCCTTCTCCAGTTAGTGAGCGAGCTCTTTCTCAACGCGCCGTCTAAACCCTAAACGAGTTTGCAAATGTCGAAATCATCAACGAACGTCGAGGTTGACCCTGTCACCATGATCGCTGAAGAGCTCTGATTCCCTTATGATATCAGAGCGCTTTCACTGAATCGAAATCTCAACCCATCAACGAAGGGCTCGAGTAACCTTCCAGATCAAATAGATTCGAATCAAACTCCATCTGGTTGTTGTTCTCCCCCAACGGGTGGCAGAACGACAGGCTGCAATGTGTGAGAGGAAGATCATGTTGTCTTGGAGCCCCAAGATTTGGTAGTTTGCTGATGAATTATCTGAAGCACCTTCAACACCATGATCACCTATCGACTATGTTGGAAACAAGATTCACTATTATTGCTTCTAGAAGACAAATTGCTGAAATCCAGAGCGTCAGTCCCTTTGCTGATTGTGTGGTGAATAAGGTTATGCTCATGTAATTGTTCGTGCATATATTGATTCTCTTCATGAAAGCACTTTACATCAAACGATGATTCGATCGTAACCTTTGAAAAAAAAAAGCACCAAAAAAAATTAGTTGATAAATTTAGTGAGTTAGTACATGTGACTTTTTCACCTATATATTTTATCTTTTCTTCCTTTCCTAGTATTTTTATTTAGGACACGGGCATGGGCATTTGGTAATTACAAGAAAATTTGGTGGCAATAATGTTTTGACACAGTCCTGACCTTTAGGTCTGTCTATATATTGAATATTGCTTCACATGAGTTGATTACATCAAAATCAAAACCAAACATTGTGAAAAATGTCAGGGATCATCAACAAGATTGGAGAGGCTCTTCATGTGGGAGGAGGGCACAAGAAAGAGGAGGAGCACCACAAGAAAGAAGAGCACCATGGTGATGCTCACAAAGGAGAGCACAAGTCAGATCAGCACCATGGAGGGGAGCACAAGGAGGGGATTGTGGACAAGATCAAGGATAAGATCCACGGTGACGAAAAGGGTGAGAAGCACGACGAGAAGAACAAGAAGGATAAGAAGGACAAGAAGAAGAAGAAGCACGAGCATGGCCATGACCATGACAGTAGCAGCAGCAGCGACAGCGATTAGATCTTTTCCTTTTCTATGTCAAGGTAAATAAATGTGTTATTTTCTTATGACTCTTGAGCTGACTACAGGAAACAGCTAGCGTTAGATCAGTGTTTTCCTGATCTTGTGGATATGCCATGTAATTCCCCACCCAGATCTTTAAAAAAAACTATTTATTCTTATGACTTATGAGCATTATTAAGATAATCGAACTTGGACTCTGTCTGTTCCGTGTGATCCATCCATAATTTTTTGTTTTTACATGTTTGATTCACATCTAAATCATTCTAAGTTGTAACACAAAACATAATCATTTTGAAGTTATTCAATTATATCTTTCAGGTTAAAAAGGACTAACATTTGCTCTGCTCTTTGTCCTGCTTGCAGGGTTTGTACGGGACCAAAGTGGAGGAGACTCAGTGTGTGTATGCCCTTAAATAAATAATGCTTGATAGTTTGAGAGAGAAATGTCATGTGTTTCTGCTTTTTTATTTACTCTGTAAAAGTACCTTGCAGCTTTGTTTTACGTTGGATGTAATGTAATGCTTCAAAAAATATTAAGTTTAACTATCTATTGCTTATGCCTATTATTAGTGCTCAATTATCGTCATACTTTTCGGATGTCTGATTAATCCCATTTATGCCAAGATAAAAACTTGCATTAATTTGATAGCGAGATACATACTACTTGCTTTCTGCTATTTCAAAGTTTAAGAAGAAGAAAAAATCTTGTCTTGGATAATAATTTCAAAACTTCAATGAATTGTCCTTGTACACCCATTGTGGTATGTCTTCTATGAACTACTGTAATATGGTTCAAAGCTGAAAAGTTCAAGAACCAGTTAGAAGATATGAGACATAGCGAACTGAATAAGAAGTGCATAGTCTGTCTTATTGCTGGTCTGTTTATCATGTCAGCCTCACTTGTGTATGCTGCTTATGATAAACAGATTAGTGAAGCTACCGAAACATGTACACCACCTGAGGCAAGTATAATCTTCTTTTTCCTGGTTCCAATTGGTTTGATACATATGAAGTTACTGCATTATGTTATGCTTTGGCTTAGCAATAATTACTGCAAGAGGTTTGTTTTATGGAAGGTTTTTTTGTGTGTGTTTGTTTCTTGAGTAGGTTGTTTTTTTGGTTTAGTTTGCGCTATTGAGCGTGTTTCTAGTTTGTTTGTTTGGTTTTTTTTCCTTTCCCATCAATCTCTTTGTTGTTTGACTCTCATGTTTATAAATAATATTTTCTCTTTTGCTTTCAACAGCAAATATTTTGTATGGTGAAATAGTTATAGAGCACAAACTTAACACATTGTTTAGGTTGGAAGGAATTTCTCCTATAAAAATAGAGATTTGGAGAGAAAATAAATTATAGGGATGATTAAGTTTCAAATTCTTCTAAAACAAACGAGATTCAGTTTTAGTTAACCAACGGAGTTACTTTTTGGTTTTCCTTCCCATGATTAGGGAGATTAGGGAAAATAACTAGTTTCCGACTTGAATCAATCATTTTCAGTTAAATTTTGGTCGATATTTGTATTTGGTACTTTGTTAGTACCTGCAAAAACTTGTTCAAATTCCTTAAACCAACTAAAATAAGCAAATTAGTAGGACCCTAGTGGTATATTTATGATTATGAAGTACAACTTAATAACTTGTGGCAAAATGCATTTTACAATTTAGCAAACTAGTGATGAAACACATAGAAAGGTGAAAGTTCGAAGGAATTCCTACAAGCTTACTTCATTCAGTTGAGTTGGTGTAAAATTGTTGTAGTAAAACGAAAATTTCAGAAGCAATACTACCTCAACACTCAACAGAAATGACTGACTCATTCAAGGAATCCAAAAATTGTCCTTTAAGCGAACAATCATGTTTCATACTTCAATGTTAAAAGACTAGCAGCGTGCCCAAAGCGCAGCTACATCAAAGGAAACGGTGAATTCATTTCTTCATTCAAATTCTAATAAAAATTCTAAGCCTCAACCTTCAAATGGAAAAAATCTCTAAAGCGCCAAGATAGCAAGAGCCACACAAATTGAAGCCCCTGAATCTCAACATTCTCTAGAAATTGAAAATCAACAACATATCATATATTCTTTCTATCTTAGCATCTATTTTTCTTCTCCGGTATAAGCTATATTTTACATTGTATGTTCCTTCAGACACCAAAACTGCTAAATAAAATTTTATGGGGCACTAAGGGGTTGCCTCCTGAAGATCCGAAAATCATATATAGATAACAAAATCTCTATAGTTGCAGGTGAGAATGAGGCCATCATCGTCTCGAATCCAATCACAGAACTTCATGAGCCTTTCCATAGTACCTGTTAATGAATGGAGACTGCCAATACAAGCAATCATGCAATGTTCATCAAATGTGCGACAACTATGTACTCTGAATGCATCAAGTAATCAACAAGGAAATCATGAGAAAAGTAATATAATTTCAACTTTAAAGCCAAGAAAAATGTCAACTTAGTTTACGTTAGCTAAAAATGGGGAAAATTGTTTTCATAAATGTAGTGATCTTTTCTACCCCCTCCAATGACTGTAAACATCATCACACTCGATAAAGGGTAACCGATTACAGGTTCACAAGAAAAGTAAGAGCAACCTGATGCTAAAGAATTTCCCCCATGGCAGTGTCCACGGTAAAATGTCAAGTTCATTGAAATAGCAAGCTGCATACCAAGTATATCCTTATTTCTAACTCCTTATTTTGGTTTAATAATCCCAAGAATGAGAAATTGAATATCTCTTAGTGATCTTTGGCACCCCCTTTTCACTATTAGGTTTATCTATTTATATAGAAAGGTGCAAGTGGGTGAATCAAACTGCAAGTCTCTCATCTGTGAAATTCATGATAAATCTTAAATGTTCCATGAAAAAACCACCAAAAGCACCATGTAAGAAAGCCCAAACACCTACCTTAACATTTGATACATCAGGTGCGTTTGGACTTTGTATAGGGTAGAACTTATAAAATCGCATATTCTCAAATGCAGCTTTAGCTTCTTCACTCATTTCTTCAATTGCTTTCTTTCGAGTTTCCCTTGCCTACAAGAGATGCAAAAGGTAAAGAGGCAGAAAGCATCGACACATGGTGTTCAGAATTGAAAGTGAAAGTACCTCTCTATTAGCTTTCTTTGCTTCACGTACTTTTTCCTTGACAAATTCCTAAAACATACACGAATCAGTCTATTTCCTGCTTGAAGAGTGGTTGAAATTGAAAGCATGAATGAACTATTAATTTCAAATTACTTGGTAGTAGGTACTGTTGAATATCTATTAAGATTTAGTTTATAATTAGTCTTGTCTCATTGAGATATAGTTTAGATTTGTTTCTCTATCTTAGATTAGTATATCTTAGATTAGTATCTATTTAAATAGAGATGATATCTATTTAAATAGAGAAAGGTTTAGATAGATTTAGTTTCTTTTTATCTCTTTGTTAGTCTATATATATTGTAGTTTTCAGTCAAGTATTAATCAATGAAATACAAGTATTATTTTATCAAATTCAAGTTGGTATCAGAGCTAGTTTTGATCCCTCCGCTGTGAGGGGGCTCCTCCCCCGTGAGCCCCCTCATGGTGACTTTCCAAATCTCTTTGGATTTATTTTTTTTACTTTGCTTCCGCTTGTTAATTCTAGCCGTTTTCTTACGGCCTCGTTTCTTTCTAATTATGGCTCCCTTTCTCTTGGAACCCTAATAATGTTCAACCACTATCAAATCAACAGTCGGTTCGCTGTGCCGCCTTCCCAGCCATCGTTCGTGATGCCGCTTCCACAGAAAGGTTCGCCATGCTCTCTTGATTCTGTTCCAGCGGTCGGTTTCTCCATATCTGCCCTTCTTGCGTGTCGTTTGTGGCCGTGACTCGTGTTAAAGTGTCTGAACCATGCTACTGTGGAATTCTGTTACTGTGGTTTTTGCTTCTTTGGGTTTCGTTTGCAAGTTGTTGATGGAGCAGTGGTTAGGTGGACAGTAGTTATCACTTTTGGTTACTCTTGGTAGTCTAAACTAGGACTTAAAACTACAATTGGTGAAGTTGTGGCAAGACACATGGTGCCCTCACGCTTGTTCGCTTTCCTTTTTGCCCACATGTTTTCCAGATTCTTAGGCATAAGAATTTCAGTTCTCGGTTTTTGGCGGTTCTTGGCTAGAACCGGTCTTCCTCTCTTCCCTGTTCCATTCCAGAAGTCCATTGGTCCAGATTGGCAGCAAGGAAGTATGCTCGTATTACTCAAAAACTTGTTTCAACGCTAAATTTAAGGATCTCAAGATTCAGAACATGGTTGGCTCTAGTTTCTTGTTTTGGTTTCTTGCTTTTTTTTTTATGGCACAGTGTGGTTTTGGAGTTGGAAAAGATTTTTGCTCTCTATTAAAGTGGAGAATTGGTTTTGCATTGTGTGGTTTGTTGGTGTATAAATTTTGGACTATTATTGGGAATATCTCTCTCCGGCAGCAGCGACTTCTCAAGTTAATTATATTTGTTACAAGCTATGCATATGACATATATGATCTAGCTTGAGGGGAGGATCTAGATATTGTTAAATCTTAATTATATTTGTTACAAGCTATGCATATGACATATATGCTATAGCTTGAGGGGAAGTGTTAGATATTGTTAAGTATCTTAGAGACTACAGTCAGCCACCGCCGTCGGATTCCAAGCCACGCGCCTCCCATCTCTCTGCGTGTGAAGTCCACGCGCCGCTATCTCTGCTGCTTTGTTTTCGCTGGTCCTCTTTGTGTATCAGCCAGATTGCGCCGCTCTCTCCGCTGCTTTGTTCTCGCCGGTCCTCTTTGTGTATCAGCCAGGTTTGGTTTTAAGGATCCTCTGTTTTGACGTGTGTTGTGCCGTCACAGTTGTGATCATCCGGTCGTCCTCTCCCTGTTTGGTTTGTGGGTCAGCTGTTTTGACCCTGTTTGGACGTTTCTCGTGCCATATCTCACTGTTGGCCAAGTTTGGTTTGGTTTGGTTTGGTTTAGAGTTTTAACTCTGTTTTGACGCTCAGGTCCACATTGGTTTTTTGGACTTGAGTTGTTGTTTGCGTCTCATGGTTCGAGATGCTATTATTATATTGATCTTGGCTGACTTTATGCAATTTGGTTTGGTTTTGAAGGTGACAGTGTCACCTTCATTTGTTTTGTCTCAATTGTTTGGTTTTCTGGTTTCAGGGCTTCAGCTGCGAGTTGCGCTGGCCCACTCTCTAGTTGAGAGTTATTGGTTCTGGTTTTAGGGCTTCAGCTGCGAGTTGCGCTGGCCCACTCTCTAATGTTTGAGAGTTGTCTGTGTCAAAGTTGACACCATTGTTTGTCTTATAAGCCATCAATCGATTGACTTCAAGTATGTTTTATTTCTGTTTGGTTGTTGTTGGTGAGTTGTTGCTTCAGCTTTGTTTTGTTTTCGGGCGTATTGTTGCTGGTTTTTCGCCCTTGTTTGCTGGCTCAGCTACCCTACGACACTCCAGAAGAATTGGTTTTTGTCTTGCATCAATTTCAGCCATATCAAGTATGAGAAGTTGTCTTTATCGTGCCCATGAATTTAGCAGAAGTTCGAAAGATTATTCAATTTGAAGTATGAGAAGTTGTCTTTTGCCGCCATGGATTTACTAGAAGTTCGAAAGATTATTCAATCCAGAGATTCGCCAGGACCGTCATTATTAAAGGATATCTATTAAGATAGTTTTCTTCTTGGGTTAGATTTGTTACAAGCTTAAAGCTAAGTAAGCTTTAGCTTGAGGGGGAGTGTTGAATATCTATTAAGATTTAGTTTATAATTAGTCTTGTCTCATTGAGATATAGTTTAGATTTGTTTCTCTATCTTAGATTAGTATATCTTAGATTAGTATCTATTTAAATAGAGATGATATCTATTTAAATAGAGATAGGTTTAGATAGATTTAGTTTCTTTTTATCTCTTTGTTAGTCTATATATATTGTAGTTTTCAGTCAAGTATTAATCAATGAAATACAAGTATTATTTTATCAAATTCAAGTGGTACCTTAAAAGCATCTTTTTGATCTTCTGATAACTCCTCCTCCTCTATGAGCTTATCAGTGAACTCCTGTGGAATATTGAACAATTTAGCACATGAGGACTATGTCAATTATAATTATAATTATAATATCCTTTTCCAAACATATTTTTTTACCCACTATTTAAGAACTAAATAACAAAGTAACTTGTTTATTGTTAGAAGATAACAGCGATGAAAAAATGGCAAGCATGATTTTATCAGCTAATGAATGATTTGTAAGTTGAAACAAACAAACACACAGGTAGGGAGTGCGCGTGCACCCTCCCCCCTCCCCCCCCCCCCTCCTGCTACATACAGCTATGTTGAACAACTTATCATATGAGGACTTGTCTACTGTTGTTATATCCTTTTGCAAATATCCTCTACACACACATACAGAGAGAGAGAGAGAGAGAGAGAGAGAGAGAGAGAGAGAAAGAGTACAAAACCATACTTTCTAGTTTATAAACTACAACCCTAGGCAAACTTTCAAAACTAAAACTTGAGAAAGTTCATTCCTTACCTCAAGTTCATCTAATTCCCAATCAAATTCACAGAAGATCTGCAGGAAAGAGAGAGAAGAGATACGTAAGCTTGTAGAAAACTTATATGACACTAAACTACCTAATCTTATGTAAATATATAAAAGTGTCAATTCATTTCGCAAAGCTTCTCTCAATCATAATTACCGGTTTTGGCTCTCCTGGAAATATTATTTGAACCTCAGTGCTCTGTTCAAGTTCATCTTCCTTAAATGGCTGATAGAAATCTGTGAAAAGAATATAGAATAAAAATAATCCAATGAACATTTATCTTCTCCACATTATTGCATACAAGTATACAACCAATATATATTCATCTGAGCAATCACATTCTAAACCAAGGAACTCACAAGGCAAGCAGTACTCGTATTTCTTTACACGATCCAACTTCAGATGTTTCAAAGCAGCCCTGTTTTGCAGATTTATATCACACATAAGATAAAAGCCATTCAGAAACATACATGAACGAACAAGGATCAAGAGTATGGATAGAAAATTTAAACAAGAAACTACCAATAGCTACTGCAATAAATGGCCAGATCATCAAACTGTCTTTGTCAGCTTCCAAAAACTTATACAATTGTAGAAACTTGAAAAGATCAAAGCACTATACTTTTGGTTTACCCCAATTAACATTTCATTAAGTGTCAATATAAAATTACAGTAACATACTCATTTGTTTATTTCATTAGCATTTACTATCAAGAAGTCAAGAGAATTAAACAATGTAGGAAAAACTTAGTTAAAATGTGACGAATCTAGAAAAAACCAACCAATGTTCATATATTAAGGTATGAAAGTCATGGAAAATGAAACCTATCAGTGAAAAAAATTAACAAATGTATTGTCGCACAAGACAGTGTTATCAAATATTCACCATGGTCGCGCCATGGCGGTTTCTTATGGCAGTTTTAAGGCTTTCTGCCATGGCCGATTTCCCGCCATTATTTGTCATGTATGGCAGGATTTTGGCTTTCCGCCATGACCCGTCATCCGCAATTAAAAACACTCACAAGTACAGCTGAGTAAATGAGAGAGAGCAGGATTCGCATGTTAACTATTTAAGACACAAATTGCATAACCACTATATTTTAATTTTTTAAGTAAGAGTTCACCCTCTTAACAGTCTAGCTTTTAGGAGTGGAATCTCCTCTCTACGTCAAGTGGATTTAGAGTCTGGTTTCACCATCATCAAGTGAGGATGGACCACTTTCCGACCCTGTAGGATTGACATACAAGTATAGGAACCAGGTATATCGTTATAAAGAATATGGAAAAATTCACCAAAATTACAGCCACAACTCTGCAAAATTTCAAGGGCCTGCAAATCTCCCCAGCCAATGCCTCCGTTCTCTCTCAAATGACTTCATGAGTTCCCTTTCACCGCCTCGTGTTATTTATGAATTTCATAGCCCGCCTCTCTAACTATCTCAATTTCAACCTAAAAATTTCCAACTAACTAGTTTGATAACTAGCACATTGGTGGCTACGGTATAAGTATGATCCAATATCAGATGTACATCCCTCCCATTTAAAGTATAGGTTCTCCCCTTTTACATTCTTAAAAACTTGACTATGAATGGGTTGTGCTCTACATCAGCTAGTTAAAAAAGAAAGTATTCCGTGAAAGGTATAACATTGTATACAACAGAGGACTACGTTGCAGACTCCAAACAACTTGTAGGCTCCAGCACACCTCTCACAGCAATTTCTTGAATCGGTATTATGATTTATCAAAACAATAATAAAATAAATTTGAAAATCAAAGAATTATGCGGAATGTCAAAATAATTTGTTTGGTAACATGTAGGAAAATGGTAAAGACAACTGATGCAAAACCAAAAAAAAATAGAAGCATTGTTTATAACTATAAAAGTTATTTTGAAACAAAAAAGGCAGTTTAGTAGAGACTAGAGATGAGGCAAAAGCAAAACTAGGAGGGAGGAGGATAGGGACGTAAAAAATTCAGGCAATCAAATAAAATATATTAAGTTGTAAGCAACAATGTTCTCTATAAGAAATATATCTTTTTCAGAAAAATTATTTATAATCAGAACATTTAACAAATCAAACATATTCAATAGCAATTCAATACACATTTTGAGACCTAAAAGTATGAAATAGGTTGTACTGAGTTAAAGAAGAAGAAGAAAGCAATACCTCCTTTGGGTGCAACTCAAGATAAAAATTTGAGACTTCAACCTATCAACCTGGCTTTCTCTGCTCAAGACAAAATTATATAAAGAAGTTTAGAGATGGTCAAGAAGCAATGTTCCAAAAAAACCACAAAGAATGGCAGAATTAGATAGAATACCGGTGCTCAAGAGGGATATATGGAACCCAGTCCATTTTCATTTGTTTCATGGGAATGATCTCTTCGGCCTCTCTCTGAACTGAGTTAATCCCAATTTTATCAGATGGAGGAAAAGGTGATACGACCTGTTCACAAAAGGAATTTGAAACATAATCATAACTGATACAATTACAAAGTTTATTCCAGCATTTAAAACTGACAATCTAAGAGCTGAAATTTACATATAACGCCTCTACGACCATGTCCCCTAAGGAGTGAGACACAAAACAAAGGTAGAAGGCGCAAATGACTATTGTTATTTGCATGAACAAATTATCTAATTTTCATCTAAAAATCTAATACGCAATAATCAATTTAGACAACACAGGTAGATTTTGACAACTTACCGCTACAACAACCGGTATGCAGACAACTTTGCTTTCATCATTGAACCAGACCAGTTGAGCTGAAGATAAAACATGGATAACATGTAAGATTCAATACCAAATAAACTGAATCGGATGCCTATCAAATTCAAACTGCATCCTTGTAAAAAAAAAAACCGAAATACTAAAGTTTTCAAGCCACTTACGCTCAGTGCAGCCAAAGAGATAAACTTTTTTCTCATGCAACACGCCACCCTCTTCAAATGCATTCTGAACACAATTTAATAATCAGAGTAAGCAGTTAACCTTAAACAAAAGCCAAAAATTCAACATTAATAATCAGCAACCAACAATACTCACTTCCAGGTTAGAGAAATCCCACTTGTATTGATAGACAGAATCCAATTGATCCCACTGGCATCATAAGTAAGAGACATTAAGCAAATCACAGAAATGAAAATCAATAAAATTACAAAACAAAAGAAGGAAAAGTCGAAAACCCATGAAATAAACCAACCTCAGTTCCAACAGGGAAAGTTTGCTTCCATAAGTCCTCCTACAAGCAAAATCAACAACTATTAATCAGAAACAGTGAAGAAAAAGATAATCAAGCTGGGAAATTGTGTGTACCAAGTTGCGCTTGTCCTCGAAGTACTCATCGGGCTTGGAAGGTTTAGGTTTCGTCGATCGCTTCTTGCTTTGTTTGGGTTCTGCTGCGTCTTCGTGCTTAGCTCTCCTCTTTGTTCCTTTGGCCGCCATGAGAGAAGAGAAGAGGAGAAAGGAAATAGGGTTGGAGTTGTAAGATCAATGAATGTGGAGGATTCAATTCAAATCTGTGAAGAACAAGACACAAATTTGAGGGAACGAGGGTTAGGTTTTGAATTTTCAGCGTGAGATGAACGCATAGGAAATTTGAAGACACACAAGTAGACAATAAAACAACGGTACCTAAAACAACATGCGGATTGAAGAGGCGGGAATGGTTGTGTTCGGTTGTGTTTGGTTTTATACTTTTCAAAAATTGAAATTGAAATTTTCAAGAAAGACAATTATTTACCAATAAAATAGTTTAGATATAATGATTTTATTTTCGCAAAGAAGAAGGACGATGCGGGCGATGGAGTGAGAATCGTAAGCCGCCGATGAAATGACGCATTGATGACAACTTGTAGGAGTCTCAGTGTTTAATTCCAAATTGGCTTCTTGCAGCATCATTTGTTTGCATCTCTCTCCTGCGCAATTATAGTCATTGGTTTTTTGTAATCAAGGGTTACGATTAAATTAATAAAAATAAATTAAAATTTAAAAAGTACAAGTATATTTGTTAGTTGTAGTCTTGTAGAGGATGGAGAGGTTGTAAATTATCTTAATTTGGTAATTGAGAGATAGGGAATTATGTAGTCGCCTAATTGTTTGGTAACCAACCATGCTACCTCTCAGCGGGGTTGTTGTAGACTATCAAGTTGTAACTATCGACTTTGATATCAATTGTTATGGTGTGAAAGGTATGCCAATATTGGATGAGGAGTAAACAATATTAGTGAAAAAATACCACATATTATGTGAATGTAGAGAATATGGTTGAAGGAAAAACTATCCACCCTGTCCCAAAGAACCCATAATTACTCCATCAATAGTCTATTGTCTATTCAGATTTTTTAGCACATATGGAATGGAGAATCATTAGAATTCGAGGAGCATGTGATTTACATTTACAATTGATTAGCCATAGTGAAATTTTAAGGTACTAGACTCAATATGATTTTTTTGGTATGACTCACTTTGATTTTTTTCCATATTGATCATAACTTAATATCAACAAGGCTTAAATAAGTTTTTGGTCCCTAACCTTTACCAAATGCTTGGTTTTCGTCCCTCGTCGGAGCAAAGGTGGGTTTTAGTCCCTAACCTTTGCAACAAGATTTGGTTTTCATCCTTCCGGAGCTCTGGGTCAATGCCGGAGCTCCGGTGGCCCATGTGGCAATGCCACATGGGATTAACGAGGCCAGGTGGCCTTTTTTGTCCATTTTGTTAAAAAAAAATAGAAACCCAGAAAACAATGAATCTTCATCTTCTTCAATTATCTTCTTCATAATCTTCATCTTAAAATCCAGAAAATAAAACATCAACACCACTATTCATAAAATCCCCAAATTAAAAACCCTACTCCCCAAATTAAAAATCCCTAAATTAAAACATCAAGCCACCATTTTCACTAGAAACCTATTTCCAAAACATCCAGCCCTGACTTTCTCCTCTTCCTCCTATACAGCTCAGCGCGCTCTTCTTCCTCTCCCTCTGGTTCTCAAATTCCACTTGTATCCACCTCTATATCTCCTTCGATCTGGGTTTTCATGGGTTATCCTTTTCGATCCCAGATCGAGGGAAAGTGCGAGAACCCAGATCTTTGCTCAATGGTGGAACTCGCGGGAGGTAGCGGCAGAGATGGAGAAGACGACACGGCGCAGAGACGACTCGATGATGGTGGTGGTTCTTCAACGACTCAGATCCAAGAGAGGGAAAGCTAGGTTTGGGTTTCTGGGGAAAGAGTGAGAATGAGGGTTTTCTGGGTTTTTGGTTTAGATCTGAGTTTTCATGAGTTTCTTCATTTGAAAGCTCCCATCTTTATCTTGATCTGAGATAGCACATAAGAATTTTGAAACATGCTAAGAGTAAACTCGATTCTAACTGAAATTGAACACTTAAAACTAGAATTCCCATTTTAATATTTACATGATTTGTGTAAATGGAGTTATGGATGATTTGTGTAAATGGAATTATAGATGGCATACAGAAGCTGAAGCTGGCAACAAATTGGTAGGATGTCTGGTTTTCTTGTGAGAATTCCTACATTTTTATTTAATTACTGAGTTATTTTCCATTTTTTTAATAAAAATAAAAATTAACACCTGGCCTCATTAATCCCATGTGGCATTGCCACATGGGCCACCGGAGCTCCGGCGTTAACCCAGAGCTCCGGAGGGATGAAAACCAAATTTTATGGCAAAGATTAGAGACTAAAACCCACCTTTGCTCCGGCAAGGGACTAAAACCAAGCATTTGGTAAAGGTTAATGACCAAAAACTTATTTAAGCCTATCAACAATGGTGAAGCGTTGGAGACCTCAAACACACATTTTTCACATGGCCATGGGTGGATGTAGAATTATTTTACTAGATATATTTGTCCAAATGGGTGTCAGAGTAGATGGACAACTAGTTACAAACATTACTTTAACTAACTAGGGACCTCTTGTAGAGTTGTTGAGGTGGCTCCATCTGAGGATGATTAAATGCAAATGTGTCCGTTGCAAATGATATGGTTAAATGCCAACTCCAACAACATTCCTGACGAGGTCTTATTGGACCAAAATCATAAAAGATACTTGATTATATTTTGAATGCTATTTTTTAATTTATTTCTGACTTGAATGAATGATTTTCAGCGAGGTTTTGATCAATATTTGTATTTTGGTGCCAGTGAAAACTTGTTTAGGTCCCCTCGTGAAATCCGTTAAAATAAGCTAATCTGTAGGACGTTAGTGGCACATTCATGATTATGAAGTACAACTTAATAATGTAGCAAAACACATTTATAAATTAGCAAACTACCTTTATGTATCTAGTGAAAACAACACGATGAAACAACTTCATTTACCACCAAACTGCATATATCAACTGACTTGAAGTTATTTAGTTATATAGAGGTTTCGAGTCCAAAACCTGTGAATGTAAGTCATTAATACTTGATAGAAAGAGTTTGTCCATAGTGGTCATACCTAGCTCGAACAAGGGATACTTGTGGCTTAAACCAGAAAACAACTTCGTTTGATAGAATTTTGACAGGCTCACCTTATTCAGTTGAGTTGGTGTAAAATTGCAGTCGTAAACTAAAACTTTCATAACTCGTATGACAATACCACCTCAACACTCAACAGAAATGTCTGTCTTGGATTATCTCATTCAAGAAATCAAACAATTGTCCTCTAAGCGAACAATCATGTTTCATTCTTCAATGTTTAAAAAACAGAAGCATACTCAATGCCAGCTACATTAAAGAAAACAAGAAATTCATTTCTTCATTCAAACTCTAATAAAAACTATACATCTCAACTTTCAAATGGAAAGAATCTCAAAAGTACCAAGATAGCAAGAGCAACGCCAATTGAAGCCCCTGAATCTCAACATTCTCTAGAAATTGAAAATCAGCAACATATCATATAATCTTCCTATCTGAACATCTAATTTACTTGGTATAAGCTACATTTTACGTTGTTTGTTCCTTCAAAAACCAAAAACCAAAACTGCTAAATCAAATTTAATAGGGCACCAAGGGGTTGCCTCCCAAAGACTTGTACATCACAGTAACAAAATCTCTATAGTGGCATGCGAAAAAAGCCTGCGAGTTGAAGCTATCTTCTCTTGTATCCAATCACAGTTCTTCATTAGCGTTTCCATAATACCTGTTAATGTATCTAGACTGCCAATACAAACAATGATGCAATGTTCATTAATTGTGCGGCAACTGAGTAATTCGAATGTATCAAGTAATCAAGTAAGAGATCATGAGAAAAGTAAAACAATAACTTCAATTGCATTATTCACACTGTAAAGTCAAGAAAAAGGTCAACTTAGTCTTCGTAAGCTCAAAAATGGGGAATTTTTTTTCATAGATGTAAGAGTGATCATTTATTTGCTCCCTTCCAAAGATAACTAATGAAGGGTAACTGATTATAGGTTCACAAGAAAAGTAAGAGCAACCTAATGCTAAAGAGTTCCCCCCATGGTGGGGTCCATAGAGAATGTCAAGTACATTGAAAAACATGATAGAATAGATCACCAAAGCAGAGGAGTTTTAAAATTTCTCACTTCTAATTTGAAATAGCTGGCTGCATCTCTTATACCGAGTATAACCTTATTTCTAACTCCTTATTTTGGTTTAGTAATCCTAAGAAAGAGAAACTGAATATCTCTTACTATTATTAATATTTGGCACACCCCTTGTTTATTGTATTAGGTTTATCTATTTATATAGAAAGGTTCAAGTGGGTGAATCAAACTGCAAGACTCTCATCTATGACTATGACATTGATAAATCTTAAATGTTCCATCAGAGAATCACCAAAAAGCATAATGTCAGAGTGCCCAAACACCTACCTTCATTGATACATCAGGTGTGTCTGGACTTTTCACAGGGTAGAACTTATAAGATCGCTTATTCTTAAT
This sequence comes from Lotus japonicus, assembly GCF_012489685.1. NCBI lineage: Eukaryota > Viridiplantae > Streptophyta > Magnoliopsida > Fabales > Fabaceae > Lotus > Lotus japonicus. The sequence goes on from NC_080041.1 coordinate 75,406,458, forward strand.
TACAGCTTTAGTTTCCTCCCTCATTTCTTCAATGGCTTTTCTTCGAGCTTCCCTTGCCTACAGGAGATAGAATAGGTCAAAACGAAGAAACCAGCAACATGTGGTGTTCAGAAGTGAAAGTACCTCTCTATTAGTTTTCTTTGCTTCACGTACTTTTTCCTTGGCAAATTCCTAAAACATTAAAAGAATCAGCTTATCTCCTGCTGGAAGAGTGTTTCAAAGCATTAATGAACTATTGGTTTCCAATTACTTGATAGTTGGTACCTTAAAAGCATCTTTGTGATCTTCTGATAACACCTCCTTCTGTATGAGCTTATCAGTGAACTCCTGTGGAATAATGAACAATTTAGCGCATGAGGATTTTGTCAATTATGATATCCTTTCAAAACATCTTTTATTTATATCCTCTATTTATGAGGAGGTTTATTGCGGAGAAATAATAAAGCATGGACAAAGCACAAACAAACAAAACTTTTTCTCTTCCTCATGTCTTATCATCTAGATTGCCACATGTCAAGAATTTTAAGAACTGAATAGCATAGTAACATGTTTATAGTAAGATGATGACAACAGCAATGGAAAATGGCAAAGCCAAAGAAACAATAAATTTCCTGTAGAATGATGCCAAGCATGATGATAATCAGCTAATGAATTTTATGTAAGTTGAAACAAGCAAACAAACACACGCGTGGGGGCACGCACACGCAGCACACATGCACACACACACCCATACTGACATACAGACATGTTGAACAATTTAGCACATGGGGGACTTTCTAAATATCCTACACACAGAGAGGACACACATAAAAAGCCAGACTTTCTAGTTTATAAAGAATAACTCTAGCGAAAATTCTAAATAAAACTTTAGAAAGCTAATTCCTTACCTCAAGTTCATCTAATTCCCAATCAAAACCACAGACAACCTGTGTGAAAGGGAGAGGGAGAAGAGATCAGTATGCATTTAGAAAAACAATATGGAACCAACCTGCCTAATCTTGTATAGATATGTAAATTCAAACTGTCAATTCATTTCGCAAAACTTCTCTGAATCATAATTACCGGATTTGGCTCTGCTGGAAATAGTATTGGAACCTCAGTGCTCTGTTCAAGCTCATCTTCCTTAAATGGGTCGTAGAAATCTGTGAAAATAATATAGAATAAAAACAATCAAATAATAATGGTAAAAGGATTACATTTATCTTCTCCCCATTGTTGCAAACAAGTATACAGCCAATATATATGATCAATTATACTCTAAATCCAAAAACTCACAAGGCAAGCAGTAGTCATATTTCTTCACACGATCAATCTTCATATGTTTCAAAGCAGCCCTGTTTTTCAGATTCAAATCATGCATAAGATAAAAACCATTGAAAACATGCAAGAGCAAGGATCAAGAGAGAGTGGATAGAAAATTCTAACAAGCAACTACGACTAGCTACTACAATAAAGGGACAGCTCATCAAGTTGACTATATCAGCTTCCAAAAACTTTTACAATGGTAAAAACTTGAAAATATCAAATCCCTATACTTGGGGTTTACCCCAATTAACATTTCATTTAAGTGTCAATATAGAATTAGAATCATAGACTCATTTGTTTATTTCATTAGCATTTACCATCAAGAAGTCAAGAAAATTAAACAATGTAGGTATAAATTCGTTAAAATGTGACCAATCTCAACCTATCAAGGTCTGAAAACCACGGCAAATAAAACCTGTCAAGGTCAAAGTTTACAAAATGAATTGTCACACAACAGCTGAATCCATGAGAGAGCATGATTCCCATGTTAACACGGTTGAAGACACCGAACCACTATATGTTAAGTGAAAGCTGACCCCTCTTAACAGCCTAGCTTTTAGGAGTGGAATCTCCTCTCCTCTAAGTCAAGTGGATTTAGAGTCTGGTTTCACCACCATCAAGTGAGGATGGTCCACTTTGCATCCCAATAAGATTGATACACAAGTATAGAAACCTGATATATCATTATACAGAATATGGACAAATTCCCCAATTACAGCCACAACTCAGCAGAATTTCAAGGGTTAATAAACCTGCCCGGCTTGACCTTAGTTCTCTCTCAAATGACTATATGAGTTCCCTTTATGTATTTCATAGCCCACCTCTCTAACTATCTCAGTCTCAGCCTAACTAAAGATTCACACAAAGGGAACTCAAAGAAAGTTAGAGAGGTGGGCTATGAAATACATAAAGATTCACACAATCAAAGAAAGCATATCAAGTTAAAGATTCCAAGTTAATGACTATATGACTATATGAGTTCCCTTTAGTTGGAAATTGTCAAAAACATATAGTCATTTGAGACTGGGAGGGGGAGGATAAGGACGTTAAAGATTCACACAATCAAAGAAAGCATATCAAGTTGCAAGAGACAATCAGATAATGTTCTCTATAAATAAAAAGATATATTTTACAGAAACTTTATTTATAATCAGAAGTTCAGAACATCTAACAAATCAAACATCTCCAATATTAATGCAATACTTATTTTGAGACCTAAGGTATAAACAGGCTATCAAAACATACTGAATTAAAGAGAAGAGAGAAACAGATACCTTCTTTGGGTGCAACTCAAGATAAATATTTGAGACTTCAACCTATCAACCTGGCTTTCTCTATTCATGACAAAATTATATAAAGAAGTTCAGAGATGGTCAAGAAGAAATATTTCAAAGAAACCACAAAGAATGGCAAAATTGAATAGAATACCGGTTCTCCAGAGGGATATATGGAACCCAGTCCATTTTCATTTGTTTCATGGGAATTATCTCAGTCTCTCTCTGAACTGACTTAATCCCAATTTTATCAGATGGAGGAAAAGGTGATACAACCTGTTCACAAAAGGAAGTTGAAACATTATCAAAATGATACAATTACAAAGTTGATTCCAACATTTAAAACTGGCAATCTATGAGCTGGAATTTCGAGATAACACTTCTACACCCAAGGTTTAAGCATAAGCATTTTAATATGCCCAAGTACCATGCCCCACAAGACACAAATCCCAGGTAGAAGGCACAAATGATTATTGTTATTTGCAGGAACAAATAGTCTAATTTTCATCTAAAAAGCTAGTAAGCAGTAATCAATGAAGCCAACACATGTAGATTTTGACAGAGCCCAGTTTGACAACTTACTGCTACAACAACAGGTATGTAAATAACTTTGCTTTCATCCTCGGAGTGGACCAGTAGAGCTGAAGGTATAACACGGATAACACACACGTAAGATGAATGACCAGATAAGGCGAAACAAATACCTATCAAATTCAAGCTGCATTTGCATAAAAAAAATAACGAAATACTCAAGCTTGCGAGCCACTTACGCTCAGTGCAACCAAAGAGATAAACTTTTTTCTCATGCAGCACACCACCCTCTTCAAATGCATTCTAAAGACAATTTAATAATCAGATTAATCAGTCAGCCCTTTTAAGATAAAAACCAAAACCCAAACACCAATAATTAGCAACAGTAATAGAATCTTTTGGCTTCTCAAAAAAAAAAAAGCAACAGTAATAGAATATACTCACTTCCAGATTAGAGAAATCCCACTTGCATTGATAGACAGAATCCAATAGATCCCACTGACACCATAAGTAAGAGATAGTAAGAAAAACCAGGGTTGTTAATGGCAGATAGCGTAGCGTAGCGGCAAACCCAAAAAACACTATTTAAAGGAATGGAATGAGGGTTTGGTTTTGAAAATCCAGCGTGAGATGAACGCAGGGAAATTTGAAGGCGGGAGGGAGGGTTTCTGCGTAACTTTTGGATTTGGATGACTTAGCCTACAGGTTACGCAGACCAAAATCAAAAATCTATTTATTATTTTATTGTATTTATTTTTTTTATTTAGTTACAAGAGTTACAAAGGTTATTAGGTTTCACAGAAAACTTTGTGAATTTGTTTATTTTATTTTTACATTAGATTTTATTAAATATCATAGGATTCTATAGTTAATAGTTATTGATTTATTTATATGTTTAAACATGTTAGAATACATATTGATATATCTATGGAAAAAAATATATATAATCATATAAACCTCTTTAGAAATATACTAATTACTTATTTAATTTGTGTTAGACGATAGAATGATTTTAATATATTTTTACTCATTGGATTAAAAGAGAATTTTACTTTTTTTTTTTAAAAAGAGAATTTTGATTGGATATCTTGGAAGATAATTTGATTTAGATCATGGTATTTTTGTATTTTTTTAAAACATATATTTTGGTATTTTATGAGTTTTCTTTCTTCATGTTTTTGGATTATGAATTTCTTATTTCTTGTGATAAATTAAAGCATATTTTTTGGGTTATCTTTTTAATATTTAAAGATAAACACACGTTTATAAGAAGTATTTACAAAGACTATCTATATAAAAATAAATCAAAATAAGTAATCACATGCATAAAACAAAATCAAATTCCTGATTTGGAGTAATAATATACCAAATCAGGAATCATCAATATCAATCAATGTATATTATAAAAGAAGAACTTCCATAAGGTTGATTTAGACGTGTTATTCTCAGGTTAATTCTCATAAGAAAAATTTCACGTGTCAATTTATTAGATAGCAAATTCCACGTGTCAATTTGTTAGATAGTTTCTGTTGAAAAAAAAATCTTCCTAAATTTTTTTTTTATATATTAATCTTGAATTTCATGAAATCATGCCATCAACTTTGTAAACATAATTGATTTAGTTTTGAATAATAGATTTTCATATCATTAGATATCCAATCAATTAATGTTTAATATCCAATCATGTCATTCCATTAGATATCTTCTCTTTCTGTTGGGTTATTTTATATTGAAACCAAATTTTAAAAAATTTGCCTTAATTATCTAAGATTTATTACCTAGATTATTCCTTACAAAATTTATTTCCAAAACAAATCCTGAAACAGTTTTCATTATCTCTTCAAATTAGGAAACATCATCTACCCTCAACCTTGCGACATGCGATTTCAATTTGGTTGTAGAATATAAACCTTATTCTTCTCCATTCTCATATTCTCCATTAATGGCTCCAATCTACAAAGTCTTCATGAGTTTATTTAGATTCAATACTTACGAAGACTTTATCCTCCTCTATGTAAGCGTTATATATACAAAGAAGTATTGCATCTTTGGTATGTCTCTTTACTTTTAAACAAGGGACCTCTTTACCCCTGGTTTTGTAATGTGTGATTTGTCTTACAAAGAAGTATTGCATCTTTGAACAGATTTTAGAAAGTGAGGACGGAAGCAATATGTGGTTCTCCCTCGGTATTTCTCTTTTGATTACCTCTACTGTAGAACAGAAACCTTCCCCTTCTTTCTGCAATTTTTCTCTAGAAATAGTTGGGAAGACTTATTAACTAGGGGAAATACTAATTTTTGTTTGCTATTCATGTGTATGATACCAGACTCCAATGGTGGCCAACATTTTGTTCGCAACAGAACGAGGCTAAGATGGTGGTTCAGAGAACACCGATGTTCTGTACTAGGGAGATCTGACGTAAAAGACTGACAGAAAGTAAACCCTAGCAGAGTACTAAAAATATCATAAAAGGAATATTCTCATTAAATGTTCAAAAGGTACTTTTTACAAGGTGTTGACCTCTCCTTTTATAGAGGGAGTGATCATGATGTGGACTTTTACTGTACTTGGGCCTGACAACCGGGGCCCAAGCCTCTATACATATAAGACAAATCTAAAGGAATCTTCCAGCTGGCGTGTGGGCCTGTCCAAAGGAAGGGCGGGATTCGATGTTGTTCCGCAAACCCCGCCATGGCTGCTTTCGTTCATCTAAATGCTCGATTTGGGCGGGAATAAGGGATCCTTATGTCCCGCCCAGTCCACATGCCCTCAAGACATGAGGCTCAATTAAGTTGAGTCGAAATGTCTTCATATGCTACTTCATCGCCTGCTTTTATCATTTACTTTGTGCTTCTAATAATTGTGTCGCCGTTCCTCACGGTTGTGATATGTCGCCGTGTCATCGTTTGAGGATATGTCGCCATTTCCGTGATATAACGCCACCGTTATGTTACTCATTACCACGCCATCTTTATTTTGTTGATGCATCGCCCTTTATCACAACCGTCCATCACGTCTTTTCAACTGACATTCGTGACCCTTGTTTTCCGGGATTTTTATCATCATTTGCCATGAATGCAGTTTCCGGGTGTGCGTCTCGAGGAATCACGTCTTTTCACTCCATACCTTTTCAAATTTCAAATCCCACGACTCTTCACGATCTTTCCCACTCATTCTCTCTCCTCTTTCTTCCTCTATAAAAACCCCTTTTCACATTTCACTTTTTACTTTTCACTTTCCTGCAACTTTATCTCTGAAACTTTCTCTGAAAATCTTGCCCTCTCCTTTTCGAACTCCGGTGAATCTCCGTCACCCCGGCCGTCGTCATTGCGCGGTGCTCTCCCATAGCCGACATCCTCTTTACTCAATCCTCCACTTCTTCCTCCGGTGAGTCCTTTCTCTTTCTTCTTTCTTGACACTGTTCGTCTTCTTCTTTTTTCTTTTTGAACCTGTTCATCTTCTATTTATTTTTATGAAATTACCCAGTATGTCGATGCAAAATATCAGTATTTCTTCCTTAGAACTCTCTTCACCCTCTACGGAGGGGGAAGTTTCTGCCCCCACTGTTATTGAAATTCATTCCTCGCCTTCTACTCACGAGGATTCCGGTCCCGCCGGCTTTGTAGATTCTATTCTCTCTTCTAATGGAGATTTGTCTTCACCCGAATGACGTTCAAACACACATTTAGTTGAAGATAAATGTCTTTGGCGTTCCATCTGGGGCAGTATTGGGAGCATCAGCTCGCTTCGAATATCTTCCCAAGGGTTTACAAAGATAAATCCCGCCACCTCTAATAACGTAGATCATCTGTTGAATGTTCTCCCATGTGGCGAGGATGATTGTGTTCTTTTACGCAAAGAATCATCCGATGAATCACCCGATTTCTTTTTTGTTTATGGTTATTTTTTCTTGGACTTGAATATAAAACTTCCATTCTCGCCCTTTATATGTCACGTTCTTTCCTTTCTGAACGTGGCGCCTTGTCAACTCCAACCCAACGCCTGGGGTTTTATCCGCTGTTTTGAAATTCTCTGTGAACATTTGAGTTTCACTCCCACCTATCCCTTGTTTTTCCTTTTCTATAAGACAGTCACCACAAAACCTACATCTGTCAAGTGGGTTCCCCTTTTAGCCCACAAGAACATGAGCTGATTCACCGCCCTTAAAAGCCATTACAAAGTGTGGCAGAAAAAATACTTCAAAGTTATGGAGTCGCCTGAAATAAATAACTTATTTCGAGATTCCGATAATAACCCTCTCTTCCCCTTTTACTGGACAAAAAACCCTCGCCGAAAAATATCCGTTTCATATGACGCCTTGGATGATTCTGAGCAAGGTATCGCCGATTATCTTCGCACACTACCAGTAATCTCTGGCCATGACTTGATTGAGGCGTCGAAATCCGACACTTTAAATCAATTTTTTAGTAAGTTTATAATCTTTGCACATAACTTGCTTTTCTTTTGTTCATGTATCTTGTCTAACTTATACTTTCCATGTAGCTACGATGGGAAAAAGGAAGGTTGACGCTAACCCATTGAAGATGAAGGAATACCTCGCCCAGTCTGCTGCGGCGGCGAAGAAAAGGGCCGCCGAGGCTGAACAGAAGAAAAAGAATGAAGGTGCCTCGGGCTCTGATACCGTCAGGGACTCTAAGCGCCAAAGAACTTCAGGCGCTGCTGGTGGTAAACCTCTTCACCAGTCAACTCTCGATCCAACTGGTTTGGCTTCCAAAAGTCAGCCGGCGGAGAAAAAGAAAGGACATGACAATATCCCGCCACCCAACCAGGATTCAAGCATGATGATCAACCGACCGCCAACTCCATTTGGCCAGGCTGGCACTAGCTCAGCTATTGGTGGCGAGGCTCCTCCCCCTTTGCTGAGTAGATGTTTTCGGTCAAGGTCCCCCCAACATTGCTTCCTTGGCAATCTTCCATGCACTTTCTGCCGCCAGCACTGTGGCGGGAATGGCTCAGTGTGTGAAGGAATTGATATCGGCCAAAAGTCGTTTTGAGAAGAAGGCGGCTGATTATAAGGCTGCATATGAGAGAACGAAGGTCGATGCTGAGACCGCTAACAAAAATCTGAAGTCTGCTGAGGAGAAGTGCGCTAAGTTAACTGATGACTTGGCGGCTTCTGACCTGCTCCTTCAGAAGACCAAGTCTCTGAAAGAAGCCATCAATGAAAAACACACTGCTGTTCAGGCCAAGTGCCAAAAACTGGAGAAGAAGTATGAACGCATGAATGCTTCCATTTTAGGGCGCGCCTCCCTTCAATTTGCTCAAGGCTTTCTGGCGGCCAAAGAGCAAATAAGTGTGGTTGAACCGGGCTTCGATCTTTCTCGCATCGGGTATCTGAAGGAGATCAAGGATGGTCAAGTGATTGGCGATGATGACGTTGGCCTCGACCTTCTTCCTCAGTTTGATTCTGAAAGCGAATCTGAGGAAGGGAATGGCGAGGATGGGAATGACCAGAACAAGAATGAGGGTCAAGGGAAGGAAGCCCCTCAAGCTGTTGCAAGCCAGGATAACAACGCCAACAGTGGGAATCCGACTTGAATTTAGATTTTTTTATTTTGTTTAAGTTAGAATTTTGCTTTTGGGCTTTGCCCTTTGGCTCTTTTGTTCGTTGTTGTTTCAAGTCATGTATGGGCTTCGCCCTTTTTTCATCTTTAATGAAATTTGTTTAAGTTCAACCGTTGTTACCTCAAGTTGTTGTTTACTAAATTTTCTTTTGATTTGGGTTTATATACCTTAGCCGATTTTTCGACGAGGCTTGGTTTCTAGTGGCCACTAGAATTGCCAAGGCTTTTAACATTTGATGGCGATACTTTCTTATTCCGAAAGGTTTATTCGCGGTATTGTATACCTTGGTACGATTTGCACTGCATGAACTCGTAATATAAATTAAAAAATAAGCAATTCTGTTGAGATGATTTTTTCATTAATTTTCTTTCATACATGGGAACAATTGTCCCTTCATTCTTTACATATGCCGCCTCTTTAAAAACCTCTCCAAAGAGAGGGAAAAAGAGTTCGGCTTCATTTACCTTTGTTGTTCCTTTTAACTGAAATACTGCTTCAAATGCGAGGCGTTCCATGTTCGTGGAACCCTTTGACCGTTAAGTTGTTCCAATTTATAAGCTCCTCCTCCAACGTCGCCTATAATCCTGTAAGGCCCGCCCCAATTGGGCGAAAGTTTGTTGTGTTTGTCAGGTATAGTATTTTTTCGGAGCACTAAGTCTCCTACCCTCATAATTCTTGGCACAACTTTCGTTGAGAATTTTCTTGCGACCTTCACTTTCCCCGCCTCATTCCTTATGTGCGCCTCTCGTTGTTCCTCAGGCAGCATGATCAAACTTGCTATCAAATTTCCCCCGTTGTCATTCTCATTAAACTGAGATACTCGCCAACTTTGGTTTTCTATTTCCACAGGGAGCATGGCATCAGTTCCATAAGTTAAACGATATGGGGTTTCCCTTGTGCTTGACTGTTCAGTGGTGTTATATGCCCATAGGACGCCTGGTAGTTCTTCCGCCCACAGTCCTTTCGCTTCTTCCAGCTTCTTTTTTAAGCCTTTCAAGATAACCTGGTTAGCTGACTCGGCCTGTCCATTGGTTTGTGGATGTTCTACCGAGGCAAATCGTATTTCAATTCCCATTTCCGCGCAAAATTCCCGGGTGACATTACTTGTAAATTGGGTCCCATTGTCCATTACTAATGCCATGGGAACCCCAAATCTGCACACAATTCTTCGCCACAGAAAATTCCTGACCTTGGCGGCTGTTATAGTCGCCACTGCTTCAGCCTCTATCCATTTGGTGAAGTAATCAACCGCCACGATGATATACTTCATTTGTGCCTTTGCTACTGGGAATGGTCCTAGAATGTCTGTTCCCCACATAGCGAATGGCCAAGGTGCCATCATGGTTGTTAATTCTTCCGGTGGAGCCTTATGTAAGTCAGAAAAGACTTGACATTTTTCACATTTCTTGACGTATTCCAGACAGTCCTTCTTCATTGTTGGCCAATAAAATCCTGCCCTCAGTACCTTTACTGCTAATGATCGCCCACCGATATGACTGGAGCACACTCCTTCATGGACTTCCGCCATTATCCTAATGGCATCCTTAGTATCAACACACTTGAGCATAGGAGACATAATTCCCCGCCTATACAACTCCCCATCCACCAGTGTGTAAAAACTGGCCTCCCTGCGTTTTGTTCTCAAGTTCAAATCGTCGTCCTTTGAAGGATTTTTCAAGAAAATCTTGATTGGCTCCATCCATGAAGGCTTGCCTTCGATAACTGACTTCACTGTTTTTAACTTCACTTCCACCAAGTCAATACTGGGGCGAGGAAGAGTTTCCTGAATAACTGTTTGGTAATTGCCCAATCGCCCCGTGCTAGCCAACTTTGCTAGCACATCAGCCCTTTCGTTTTGACTTCTGGGAACGTGCTCTATTCTGATCTTCCCTATCTCCATCATTAATCTTCGCACCACCTCTAGGTATTTTGAAAGTTGCGGGTCCTTGACTTGATACTCGCCATGTTTAACAACCAGCTGTGAGTCGCCTTTGATGAACAATTTTTGAACTCCTAACTCAATGGCCAGCCTTAGTCCGGCGATCAGAGCCTCATACTCTGATTGGTTGTTGCTTGCCTTGAATTCGAATTTCAAAGATTGCTCAATGACCATCTTATCTGGGCTTTCAATAGTTATTCCAGCTCCACTTCCGGTGTTGTTTGAGGATCCATCAACAGACATGATCCATTCGCCTTGGTTTTTCTCGCCCTCCGTGGGTGTTAATTCCGCAACGAAGTCGATCAAGCTTTGGATTGTAACTTGCCCTCTTGGTTCGTATTGTATATCGTACTCAAACAACTCAACTGACCAGCTGACTAACCGCCTAGACAAGTCAGGCTTTTGGAGTACTTGTCTTAAAGGAACATCAGTTTTAACTTTAATTGAGAAACTCTGAAAATATGGCCTAAGGCGCCTTGCTGTCTTCAAAATTGCCAAGGCCGCCTTCTCAATTTTCTGGTATCGCAATTCAGCGCCTTGCAGGGTATGACTCACAAAATATATAATCTTTTGTTGCTTTCCTTCTTCCTGAAGCAACACCGTGCTAACCGCCCTATCCGTGACAGCCAGGTAGAGCATCAGAGGAACGCCTGGCGTAGGTTTGGATAGCACTGGCAACGTTGCTAATGATTCTTTCAACTTGGAAAAAGCTTGCTCGCATTCCTCCGTCCATTGGAACTTGGAATTCTTTTTTAAACAATTGAAGAAAGGAGCCGCTTTGTCTCCCGCCATTGGCAAGAAACGTGCTAAAGCCGCCATGCGTCCTGTTAATCGCTGTACCTCCTTGACGCTTGTTGGACTTTTCATTTCTAAGATCTCCTTGCCTTTATCTGGGTTTACTTCAATCCCCCTTGATGTTATCATAAAGCCCAAAAACTTTCCCCCTTGAATCCCAAACGAACATTTCTCAGGATTTAGCTTCATTTGATATTTTCTTAGCTGAGCAAAGGCTTCCTTAAGATCGTCGCCATGATCCTTTGACTTGGACGACTTAACAATCATGTCATCTACATACACTTCCATATTTCTTCCAACTTGTTTTGAAAAGATTTTATCCATGAGGCGTTGGTAGGTAGCTCCAGCATTTTTCAAACCAAAGGGCATTGTTTTGTAACAATAATTCGCCTGGTTAGTCATAAACGCCGTACTTTCCTCATCCGAAGGATGCGTCATGATTTGATTGTAGCCAGAATAGGCATCCATGAGACTTAAAAGTTCGTTGCCAGAAGCCCCGTCTACCAACTTATCAACATTGGGAAGAGGATATGAGTCTTTGGGACACACTTTGTTCAGGCTTGTGTAATCCGTGCACATTCTCCACTTTCCATTAGCTTTCTTGACCATCACAACGTTGGCGAGCCAGGTTGGGTACTGCACCTCACGAATGAATTGTGCCTTGATCAACTTCTCAGTTTCTACTTGAACCGCCTTGTTCTTTTCATCGCTCATCCGTCGCCTTGGTTGGATGACTGGTTTTGCTCCTGCCCGTATCGCCAACTTATGAGTGATTACGTTGGGATCAATTCCTGGCACGTCATTGATTGTCCATGCAAAAAGATCTAAATTCTCACCCAACAGGGTGATCAATCTTTCTTCTTGTTCTTTTGTTAATCCGCTATCGATTTTCAGAACTTTATCCTTGATTTGTGCTGATTTTGTTTCCTCCAAAGGTTGTGGGCGGAAATCATCAGCGTCATCTCTTGGATCCAAACTAAATCCTTCATGTGGAAAAATTTCCGTGATACGGTGGCTTTCCTTGGCGGCCTTTTTCCCATAAAGAGCCACACTGCGAAGGTAACACTCCCTTGCTGCACTTTGATCCACTCGAAGGACGCCCACCTTCCCATTACAGGCCGGGTACTTAACAGCTAAATGCGCTGTTGAAATTACAGCACATAACTTGTTGAGGGTGTCCCGCCCCAAGAGTACGTTGTAATTGGCCCTACATGCCAATACCAAATACTTCACCTGAAATTTTTTGACAAAATCCCCCTCGCCAAAAGCCGTCGATATTTCAACATATCCTCGAACATTGACTCGGTCCCCTGTAAACCCCACCAGGGTTCTAGTATAAGGTTTCAAGTCCGACTCCTTCAACCCCAGGCGCTCAAAGGCGTCCCCATAAATGATGTTCGCCGAAGATCCCTGATCCAAAAACACTTTTTTTGTCATGTAATTGTTGACCCTGATTGTCACTACAATCGGATCATTTTCATGAGGAATAACGTGTGCAAAATCTTGAGGGGTGAAAATGATGGGAGAGTGATTCAACCAGCACTCGCCCTCATACACCTCATGCACCGAATGAACAGCCGCCATGTACCGCTTTCTAGCCTTGCTTGAAATAGCGCCTCCTCCAAATCCTCCTGCAATCGATGAGCATTCCCCAACAGGGTCACCCAACTCTTCCACTATCTCTTTTCCTTTCCCCCTGTCCCCCTGAGTTACCTTAGTGGCCTCTGATGTTGCTGCTTCTTTAACAAAATTTGCCAGATGACCAGCCTTGATCAACCTATCAATCTCCCGCCTCAAGTTCCAACAATTATCTGTGGTGTGCCCCAACGTTTTGTGATACTCACACCATCGGTTTGTATCCACATTGGCTGGTGGTCGCCTAGGAGGCGGCGGGTATTGCACCGTATTTGTTTGTGCAACTGCCTTTAAGATAGTGCTTAGAGGGGCATTCAATTTAGTAAGTGGAACAGGAGTTGGCGAGGGTCCTTGTTGGCCAGCCGGGGCTGCCGCGGTACCTTGGGGATTCCTATGCCACGTATTCTAGAACCCGGGCTTGGTATTTTGATAGGGCCGGGTCTTGGAATACGAGGAGTTTGAGCTACCCGTGTATCCTTTCCAGTCTTGTTCTTTTCCTGAGAAACTCCGCCAGGCTGGACGTGTTTTCTCCCCTCCTCCCTTTCTTGCTTCTTTTGATCATCTTGCTCAATCAAAATGAATTCCTGAACGCGGGCACGAAGATCCATCATGTCCTTAGCCGGTCGTCTAGTCAAATCTCGGTTCAAATCACCCGCCCTGAGGCCATTTTTGAAAGACGCCAGGCAGACATCCGGATTGCCTTCCTCCAATTGAACCGCCATTTTACTGAATCTCGCCATGTAGTTCTTGAGCTTCTCTCCTGGTTGTTGATGTATGCTGATAAGGTCAAACATGGTTGCCTTGGTAGTTTTATTGGCGGAGAATTGAGTTAAGAATTTCGTGGACAAATCAGTAAAATTGTCAATGGAAAAGGGCGCTTGTCGGATGAACCATTGCATCGCCATCCCCTTGAACGTTGACGGTAACAATCTACACTTCACCTCATCTGTTGCTCCTCCAATAACCATTTTTGTGTTAAAGTAACGCAAGTGTTCCATGGGGTCAGAGTCGCCTGAAAAGGCGTCCAAGGCCATCGTTTGCAGATGCTTTGGTATACCCACCCTTGTGATGGCGGGAACAAAAGGCTGGAACTCGACAACGTCCTCGGCCTCGAGCCGTTGTTCTTGCTTATAGTCTTGTCGCTGGGTTAAATACTCCACCTGGGCTTGCAACTGCTCGTTCTGGCTTTGTACTTTTTGCAAAGTATCCAACATTTGTTGCAAGGCCGCCGGAGTGATTCCCGTCACTACTTCTGGTGCTTTTCTCGGAACGTTATTTTTGAGGTCGTCCAGATTCACGTATTCAGGCGGCGCTGATCGTCGCCTGACTCCTGGATCTGATCTAGCTATCAGATCTGAAGGTCTCCCCGGAGCTGCATTCACCAACGACACCGGTGACTGCGCCACCGAGTGAACCCCTTCCGAAGAAGCCTCCTGCTCCGGCTCTTGAGGTACTTTATGGTTGTTGAATCGTCCGCCGCCGCGGCCGCCGTGACGACCACCACCCCTCCCGCGATGATCGCGGCGGCCCACACCACACGAACGGGTTTCCATGGATCTTAAAGCTCACCCTCTACGTCAAGTAGTAGATCGAGGTAAGACCCACAGACGGCGCCAATGTTCTGTACTAGGGAGATCTGACGTGAAAGACTGACAGAATGTAAACCCTAGCAGAGTACTAAAAATATCATAAAAGGAATATTCTCATTAAATGTTCAAAAGGTACTTTTTACAAGGTGTTGACCTCTCCTTTTATAGAGGGAGTGATCATGATGTGGACTTTTACTGTACTTGGGCCTGACAACCGGGGCCCAAGCCTCTATACATATAAGACAAATCTAAAGGAATCTTCCAGCTGGCGTGTGGGCCTGTCCAAAGGAAGGGCGGGATTCGATGTTGTTCCGCAAACCCCGCCATGGCTGCTTTCGTTCATCTAAATGCTCAATTTGGGCGGGAATAAGGGATCCTTATGTCCCGCCCAGTCCAACCGAGTTGATTGCCCAATTTGTTTGTAGGTACTCTAAACACAGTAGAGTAAATGAAGCATCACTTCTCCTTTCATGTTACTATGTTTGACTCATCTTTGCCTGCTTCTTTTTCTTTGTGTTCATGTTAGCAATGATTCCCGAGGTTTTCTTATACCAACTTCCATTTTTAGGTATAATTATCTCATATAGTGAGCAATTGATGGTTTCCATGAGCCCATTGTTGATGCATCTCATAAATATGAATTTCCAAACAACTATTTACTTATCCACGTTAGCTTAGATCCTCCTCAGGTATGAGTATTTAATTCTTGCAAATTTGATCTTTTTAACCTACTGAGCTCATATACTTCCATACATCTATGAAGGTATGAAAAACGATAGAAATGGGGGTTTGAATAGCGTTTTCAATAAAATTTTCCCACTTGAGATTTAGACAAATCTCTCAAACAAATAACACAAGGTGCAAAGATAAAAGATGAAGAAAAGCACACAAGGATTTTATCCTGGTTCACTTGAAAATCGCTCAAGCTAGTCCAGTCCACCCGTGAAGGTGATTTCTTCCTTCTTAGAATGAAGGCAATCCACTATTCAAGGTTTGTTACAACTACACTAGCAACTGCTTAGTGACTAGCAATACAATGAACTAGTAAACACTAAGATTCACACTCTTAGTCTTCTCAAGGAGCTGACCAACCTTGGTCCCTTAAGGAAAACAAAAGTAACTATTTGAAGGTTTTGGGTTTACAATGAAGTGCTTCTAAGAAAGCTAGGGTAAACACAATATGAACGGTTGAAGAAAGATTGCTAAGATAATATTGAATGTGCTTGAGTTTGAACAAAGTTTCGTAACGGCATCTTCCAACTTCAGCCTCTATTTATACTCCAAGGATTAGGGTTGCATCCGTTGCATGGAATGCTACCGTTGGAGGGTAAATCCGGAACTTCCAGATTCTGCTATGGCTGAACGTCTTAGGTAAGGTCGTCAGAATAGTACATCTTCTTTTGTACTTGGATAGCGACGTGATCCTTATCCTAGATGACTTCTGATCAGACGATTCTTCATCTTGAAACTTGTGAAGCTTGGTGATCAGAGTCAGAGGGAAGCTTGGAACTTCTGACATTCGTATCTTCTGCTTCTGGACATCAGA
The DNA here is from genome assembly GCF_012489685.1 of Lotus japonicus. Lineage (NCBI taxonomy): Eukaryota > Viridiplantae > Streptophyta > Magnoliopsida > Fabales > Fabaceae > Lotus > Lotus japonicus. The sequence continues at coordinate 75,422,659 of NC_080041.1, forward strand.
GTAGGAAGTAATTGGTCTTCAGAGCCAGCTTACTCTTGGAAGTCAAAGTCTTCACTTCTTAGTTTCTGGACCTTCAGAGCCTCTGGACCTTCACAGCTTCTGGACCTTCAATACTTCTGGTCTTCAGAACTTTAAGTGATATGAATCCACATCAGAGCTTGACATCTTCAGAACTTTCTGAAGCATATACTACTGTTCAATCTGAACATAGTGAGTGTGAAAGCGTTACGTTGGTTACTCTTTGGGCTAAATGCTTCTGATAAGTGAGTATATTGACTAGAGTCAGAGCCTGTCATTTAAACACTCAGAAAACAATGTTAGAGTACCATAATTATTCATACTCAATAGTTAACATGTAATCATCAAAACATAAAGTTGTACTACATGACCAAATCTTGGTCTTACAAACTATTTACTTATCTAGGTGCTACTCTGATTGTCAAGGGAGACTTTATCCTCCAAACGGTTTTGATTTATTGTATCTAAAGCTAGATATTAGTATGATACGAAGATGGAGAATACACCTAGTGTGTCACTTTGTGCTAATACATATATATTAAAATAACAGAGGTTATGAGAACCCTATTGCTGATGTGTCATCACCTGGTGCATTCTGCTCTCACATTCAATGTCTCTGCATCATGGTACATAAAGGTTGTACATTTGTAGTTGTTCACTTTGATCTAATTGTGGCTTTAATATGTGCAGAATTTGAGCAGCAATGTTCATCTCCAAATCCAAACATATATGTCTTGTTCAAAGTAATTGCAATTAGGTATATATATTTAAATTGTAAAAAAAAATTCACATTATTGCTTTGTTAGGTAGGTTAAACTATAAATTAAAGGGCATAAAGGTGTTTGGTTTGGACTTTGGACAGAGGGAAAGAACTTTGAAGAGCGGGAGGGAAATAATGGACTTCAAATGTAGTTCTGCATGACAACAACTGTAATAAAGACTTACGTGCTATTGTCACATAGGCTACTGATGAAGAATATTAGATTAAGGAATACCAGCTGATATATTAAAAAAACTTTGGAGCATCGCGGGTTAAGAAAGAATTATGTGTGCCAGGTAAGATTTTGTGAAAGACTCTACCTAACATATTTCACATTCATACGTGATAAACTATTTTAGTTGCAGGTTCCTATTTATTTCCCTGGCTTTATAAATATATGACTAAAGTTTGTGCATTATATATATATATAGGCATGCAATATTTATATATAAGTTATATTGTAGTGTAGTCTATCATAAGTTTGGTGCTGATTGTAAATTGCAGGAGACCCTGAGCAAGGCATTTGACTGGTGTCCATAATTTATTTCTTTGAAGAAGGTAAAAGGACAGAGTAGAGGAAGCATAAGAGAAAACTTGCATCAACCAAAGTAGAAACACATCATTCCTCGGTGCTAATGAGCAGTTGGCTAGTTGCATTATATCTTATATCAGGCTGTAAAAAAGCACGTTGAGGTGAAAGAGAGCAAGTGAAGCTATGATTGAGATGAGACACGAATTGGGAAAGTCTTATTATTAGACAAGAAGTGGGAAGGTTGTGGGGGAATATTTTTTTATTAATATTAGTGGAAGTAAAATTTTGCATCTCATATAATAAATTTTGGTGATTTCAGGTTTGTCATTATATGTAGATTTGGTAAATATACAAACATTGACTTGGCTGAGATTTGTACAGAATTATGTTTCACTGAATTTTTTAGGCATTCTTTTAAATGAAATTATGTTGCATTATAGGCGCAGTATTTCTTTTACTTTCTATGTATTTGCACTACAGGAAAATTGACTTTCAGCCACGCATTATTTTGCCACGGCAAATAAACCGTGGCCTAAAAGTTGTATAGGCCACAGTTTCAGACCCGTAGGACTATTTTGCAAAAATTAAATTTCGAGTTTAGGAATCCGTAGCCTATACTCTATAATCCACGGCTTTATATCCATGGCTATATTTTGGCTGCGATTTGCAAACCGCGGACCCCTTATTCCACTCTTTACAACCGCGCCTGTAGTATTGTTAAATTAAAACGTGGGCAAAGCCTATTAAAATTTCCTTGTGGTCTATTTTTTATTTTATTGAAAACAAAAAATTAGAAGCTGAAACAGATTTAGGAACTTAACCTAACACTAAACACTTATCGTGAAAGCCCCCCACACCATTTCATCTTCTCTGCCGTCGTAGCGCTGCGTCCTCTCCACCCTCGTCGTCAACGAACCCTTGTGCGTGCCTTCTTCACAAACCTTCCTTGTGCTGCGATTGTGGAGCGAAACGGGGACACGTGAAGCCCTCCTGCTCTCAACTTCGTGAAGCCCTCCTCCCCACCCTCGTCGTTGACGACCGGGGACACGTGTTCCGTCCTCTCCACCTTCGCCGCCGACAAACCCTTGCGCTATGCTCTCAGACCCTTGCCCTAACGTTGCTGGTGCCTTCGGTGAAACCTTAAGCTAGGATCTCAACACCCACCCCTACACAAATCTGTTGCTTCACGAAGAACACCACCGCGGCGACAACATCAGTAACCACGATGGAGTCCTCTAAAGTTGCAAGCAGAGGTACTGTCGAACCCTTTCCTCTTTCTCTTATGTGAACTGTGTCTATTTCGTCGATCAATTGAAATATTCTCCTGAAATTCAAGGTGACTGATATTTTTTGTCAAATCCTCCACTTTTATTCTGCCCATTTGCGTAAATGGTGAGTTTTGTTTTCCATTTCTTCTCTAATTCCCAATTTTCACAGAAACCCTAACTCTATTCCTTTTATGGGCACCGTTGAATTTTGTTTCACGCCACCCAGAGAGATTTATAGCAATTCAGGTTCAAATCAGTTTGTATTACTTTCACCATGAGGAGGCTCTGTAATCGTGGGTCTGCTAGGGACAATGATGAAGCTATGATGGATTGTTGGTATATTACAGAGGGGGTCTAATTGTGATATAGTTGACTATTCAAAGCATTGCTTATCTGTTCTTGTATTTCCCTATAATCTCTGCATTTGTTATTTCCATTGCCTATATTGTTTCTCACTTTGGGTCTTTGTATCGGGTTGGGGAACCCCTTGTGCTTCCTATTAATTTACTTTGGCTTACCAAAAAAAAAGGTTCAAATAAGTGTGAAGATTAAAACTTAAAAGCAATTCCTCTGATTGTAGCAGGCCATAATGTCTCTAACAAGAGCTTGACGAAGAAGCTGACTTGAAGCAACTGCTATCAACAATTTCAGTTCAGGTAATACTTATTGAGTCTCTTCTCTATTCTTGTTGATAACTCCCTATTAAATGGATTGCAGTTTCTTCTTTTGCCTTGCTTCTTTTGCTTACCAGATGAGAGTATAAGCAGTTTGTGATGTTTATTATTTTATAATGCATATAATAATTCACTATTTGATACATTTTCTATCTTTATTGGGTTGAATATAATAATTTATCATTGTTTGCAGTTGTGCACAAGGGAGTTTAAGTGTGATGGTTTATCATGCTCTTTGCTGCAATTAAGTAGCATTTTGATGTTGTCAACTTTCACTCTATTTATGTCAAATTGTTATTTCAGGGATTCTTTTTTAACTTCCTAGTTTCTATATCTATTGCAGTCTTTCCTTTGTGTCCAAAGTTATGTTCTCTAAAAATTTGTCTATGAATTCCATGAAAAGGGATTAGAAGGGGCTTTTAATTTTAAAAGATGTTTATCCTAGAAACTCACAGGCTACTCCTCCTACATGTTCTGTGTCCACATGTTGTATCATAGAATCACGCTCACATGAATATATTATGTTTCTTGGTTTTGAAATTCATAAGCTTGATTCTATGAATTTCAAATATTATCCAATTGCATAAACACTATTGGTTTTGTTTATTAGGTTGAGTCTCACATGCATGCTGCAGTGCAACAACTTCTAGTAAATCCAAAGTAGAAATAGTACCCGTTTCTACCAAGGTAGGTGCCAAGATAGTTTTACTTTTAGTATTTGTCATATCGTATTAGTGTATTACTAGTAAAATCTGCTTGTATAAATTTTTTTTACTTTGGGAAAAAGCTTTTATCTAATCAATCTTTTGTTTGCTTTCTATGGCTCTCTATTTTGAATATCAGGGAATTCTAGCCAAGTTAGTCACAGTGGTACAGTAGAGCTCCTTATGAAGAGAAGAGTGGTTGTGCAAAGGGGGCTTCCTCTTCTTGGAATCTTCTACCCATGTTCCTCAACATGAAGAGGTATACTTTTGTAATCTTCGCCCTTAATGGTGTATGTTCGTACATGGTTGTGTTCAGTGCATGGGTTCTTTTGTGAAATCTAGTATCTGATTCCTTAATTTGGTTGTGCTTGCATCCACCAGGTAATCATATTACTTACAGTTTTTTTGTTTTACTTTAAACATACTCTAATTTTTATTTCTCTCGTGGTTGATAGAATTGATGCTCATGACTGAAGGAGGAGTCTCAACTTCAACCACTAATTCATGTGGTGAAAGGTAAGATTAACCTGATCAATTGGTGACAAAGTATAATAATATCTTAGAGTACTGGTTCAAAAGTAGTTTTAAAACCAATTTAAAACTGGTTCAAAAGTAGTTTTACTCGCTGGAATTAGTCTTTTTAACTCTAAAAGTTTAAAAATTGGTTCAAAACTAGTATAGAACCAAAAAACCTAGTTCAAAGCTGTAAACATGTTGCATGTTGGTTTTTTTTTCTATGGAAGTAATTATTTCTACTATTTTTTCTTGCAGGGATATGTACTAAGACTCAATACTGAGATACTTCAAGCTGCTAGGCCTCAAGTATATTGATTACTCCATTGATTATAGATTAAGGTGTTCATGAAAATCTAATGTAATTCTTGAATTCAATTGATATGCTCTGGTCTCCTAGATTTGTCATTTTCCTTTATTCAGAGATACGCTGGCCTTGTATTGAAACTAGATATTATATATTATATTTTTTCCCAGTACTTTCACAAGTATTACTAAATTTTGGTTATCTTTTGCTTTTAGACCAAATTGCATAGTTTCTGTTTGGATTAGAGTCATTTGGTTTGATAGTGAAAAGAGCCCGATCTGGTTCCTTAAATTATTGTGGCCTTGAATTAAGCCACGGTTATTAAACCGCGACACTGATCACAAAACCGCGGCATGAAACAGTGGTTGTGTAACCGTGGTATTAAGGTATGTGGCCACGGTTATTAAACTGCACCGCGAAGACAACCGTGGCCATAACTAACATGTTTAAACCGTGGCCTTTTAAAGCCACGGCTGTTACGGAATGGTGGCCTAACCTTGAAACCCGTGGTGTATTATCAAAGGCCACGGGCGCATATCCCACGGACAGGAATCCGTGGTAAAACCGTGGCTGAAGCGTCCAGCCACGGTTTTTTTACATACAGCCACACTTTTCTGTCCGCGGCTGAAGACCAAATTTTTTGTAGTGTTGATATTAGATTCTAAAATCTTTTTACTTTTTTTGTTGTTGAGTGTTGGTGTAGAGCTATAAGGGGTCGTCCCCCTAGGATAGCTTAAGTGGTAGGAGTTGGGGACATATGAGTTAGGTAGGGGAGGTTTAGAGATCGATTCATGGTGGGTGCAATTTATTTTTCCGATGTACCAAAAAAAGAGCTAAAAGGGGCCAGATGAAGGTAATGTCTTGAAGGTCTGTCTCTTCCTTTTCTCTTTTGTTGGGAGTTTTTATTTTCAGTGTTTAGCCCCCATGATATTTTATTCTAATCCATGATTTGCTTTAAATTTATTTAGTTAATCGTATATGGTTTTAAATCTTATACGAGGACTTATAAATGCTATCAAGATAAAATTAATAAATAAATTGTAATACACTTTTAGTACGTTATTTTTTTAGTTCTTAAGTATATTGTTTTCTCTATCAAATGTAAGAAAAGTTCTTCGTGCACCCCACGGGTAAAACATGACATAAATATGGCACTGGAGTTATTATAGTAAATTTCGTCGTGCAACACACGGGCAAAAAAATTTAGTAAAAATAAACCTATAAACAAACCAAAGATACACGTATCAAGGCTTTAGCCCAACACACTACACATAGTAATATACACACACTAAATAAAATGGGCCTCTCGACCAAAAAATAAATAAATCAATCAAATGGGCCTCTCCACCCAAAGCACATGCACACACATAACATGATGAAAAGGAAAAAGGGTAGAGGGCACACCAAAAATAGAGAAACATAGATCAAGAGGGGGATTGTCCATAATTCCCCTGAAAATAGTGCCTTATGGAATTCGTAATCCCGAAAACTATGTAGAGGCACACCAATTTTATTGTTTGTTGTAATTTTCAGATTTTTATCTCATCATAATTATTTATGGTTAATTATTTCATAGAAATTTTTTTTTTCACCATGTTTTTTTTACTATAAATAGAGACTTGGTTCATTTGATTTGGACACAGAAAAAAAAACTACATTTTTTCGTGTAGTTTTTCTATTTAGCATCCAATAAACTCTTCTTTGTAGCTCTTAACATCTTTTTAGTGAAATAGATCCCAACAATAACTATTTCAACACCCAAAATTCTACTAATTACCCTTTCAACTACTCAAAATTTTAATTTAATATCAATCGATAATTGTTATTAATATATAATTACAAAAAAAAACATAAAAAAAAGAATATGAAATAAAAGTGGTGGGGTAGGGTGTTAAATTTTATTAAACAAAACCATTGTAGTGAATAAAAGTTGAATGTGTGTTAAATTATTAGATGAAAGAGAGAGAAGATGATATTAAGTGTAATAAATGAAAAAGAGAACCATTGTACATAGTCTTAAGTTGACGAAAAACAAACTAATTTAATTTTATTTATAAATATTGCCCAAAAAATAAAAAGACAACTAAAAAGCGGAAATGGATTCTATTTAAATCTTACCTGGACACTGAATTTTGTCCTCTTTCAACCTTTTGTCTATTATTATTATTATATATTAATAATATTTTTTTTTAAAAATAACAAAAATAAAAACACAAAAGGAATAAAAGACAAATAAAATGGAAAATCAGAATGAGTGGCATGTACAGTACCACTTCATTTACTTGTGAAAATAACACATTTTCAAGTTGGGTTCAAAGGCCTCTTGTTTTGTTATTTATAAAATTTGCTTGGGATTTCCTTAGCTGCTGCTCTAATGATAGCAAAACAAACTTTAGCTTAAACTGGAAAAAGTTGGTACATGTGCACAAAAGAGTAAGTGAGATCAGGAAGGGGGTGGGGAGAAGGTTGAAGATTCCTCATGCCAAGAAATGAAGTGAAAGCCACCCATAAGAACATAGGAGAGATCACGTGCCTGCAGCTCTAAGCTTTAAAAATGTAAGCTAGCAAATCATTGGTAGTAGTGAGTAAACCAAAAACAAAAACTGGTAAAGAAGAAGGAAATTTTGGAGCGAAAACCTGCTCCCTACAGAAAAAGTGAGTATAGGGGTGATTTGGTCTTCTTCTCCCAAAGGCATGCATCCCTTGGAGATAAAAGGGAGCAGACTGTGAGGAAAAGAGGAGAAAAGAATCCAGAAAGCTCTAAACTTGTTGTTGTCTTCATAACCATAACCCCCCTCCCCCATCAAAGTTCAATTCCTCCATAACTACAAACTCTTTTTCCTCTCTGCAAACCATAAACCCAACCTCAACACTTCATAGCCAACCCAACCCAAACCCTCTAGCTCCTAAACTAGAACCAACCCAAACTTCCTTGTTCCACAACAGAACCACACCACCTACAACCTCAGCAATAGCGCCCCTATCTCAGCCTCCAACACCCCTACTTTATAGGTCATCTAGTCACTTCCACTCTCCATCCACTACCGCAACCTCCGAACAAGGCCACCGCGAGCATAAATCGCCGCTCCGGCGAACGTCATCACCTTGACCGGCATATCCATGCCTGCCCGAGAAGGTTAAAGATTCCTCTCCAGCATTCAATGCTAATAAATGAAGTGAAAGTCACCCATAAGAACAGAGGAGAGATCACGTGCCTGCAGCTCTAAGCTTTGAGCATATGAAATCATTTAAAAAGTGAAGCTAGCAGGTCATTGGAAGGAGTGAATAAAACAAAAACTGGTCATGAAGAAGGAAATTTTGGAGGGAAAACCTCCTGCCTACAGAAAAGTGAGTATAGGTGTGGTTTGGTCTTCTTCTCCCAAAGGTCATGCATCCCTTGGAGATAAGAGGGGGCAGACGGTGAGGAAGAGAGGAGAAAAGAATCCAGAAAGCTCTAAACTTGTTGTTGTCTTCATAACCACACCCCCCCCCTTCAAAGTTCAATTCCTCCACAACCACATATTCTTTTACTTTTATACAAACCATAAAAACAACCTCAACCCTTCATAGCCAACCCAACCCAAACCCTCTAGCTCCTAAACCGGAACATACCCAAACTAGAGCCCCCTGTTCCACAACAAAACCACACCACCTACAACCTCAGCAATGTCCTCCCTATCTCAGCCTCCAACATCCCTACTTCATAGGTCTTCTAATCACTTCCACTCTCCATCCACTACCGCAACCTCCGAACAAGGCCACCGTGAGCATAAATCCCCACTCCAGCGAACCTCATCACCTCAACCGGCGTATCCGTGTCTGCGTGAGAAGGTTAAAGATTCCTCTGCAGCATTCCATGCCAAGAAATGAAGTGAAATCCACCCAAAATAACGGAGGAGAGATCACGTGCCTGCAGCTCTAAGCTTTGAGCAGATGAAATCATTTAAAAAGGGAAGCGAGCAGGTCATTGGAAAGAGTGAGTAAACCAAAAACAAAAACTGGTCATGAAGAAGGAAATTTTGGTACGGAAACCTGCTGCTTACAGAAAAAGTGAGCATATGGGTGGTTTGGTCTTCTTCTCCCAAAGGTCATGCATCCCTTGGAGACAAAAGGGAGCAGACGGTGAAGAGTAAGGAATCCAGAAAGCTCTAAACTTGTTGTTGTCTTCATAACCACAACCCCCTCCCTCAAAGTTCAAATCCTCCATAACCAAAAATTCTTTTTCTTCTCTGCAAACCATAAACCCAACCTCAACCCTTCATAGCCAACCCAACCCAAACTAGAGCTCCATGTTCAACAACAGAACCACACCACCTACAATCTCAGCAATAGCACCCCTATCTCATCCTCCAACACCCCTACTTCATTGGTCATCTAGTCACTTCCACTCTCCATCCACTACCGCAACCTCCGAACAAGGCCACCGCGAGCATAAATCCCCATTCCGGCGAACCTCATCACCTCGACCGGCATATCCGTGTCTGCCCGAGAAGGTTAAAGATTCCTCTGCAGCATTCCATGCCAAGAAATGAAGTGAAATCCACCCAAAAGAACGGAGGAGAGATCACGTACCTGCAGCTCTAAGCTTTGAGCAGATGAAATCATTTAAAAAAGGAAGCTAGCATGTCATTGGAAGGAGTGAGTAAACCAAAAACTGGTCATGAACAAGGAAACTTTGGAGGGAAAATCTGCTGCCTACATAAAAAGTGAGTATAAGAGTGGTTTGGTCTTCTTCTCCCAAATGTCTTGCATCCCTTGGAGATAAAAGGAAGCAGACGGTGATGAAGAGAGGGGAAAAGAATCCAGAAAGCTCTAAACTTGTTGTTGACTTCATAGACACAACTCCCTCCCCCCCCCCTCATAGTTCAATTCCTCCATAACCACAAATTCTTTTTCTTCTCTGCAAATCATAAACCCAACCTCAACCCTTCATACCCATCCCAACCCAAACCCTCTAGCTCCTAAACCAGAACCAACCCAAACTAGAGCTCCCTAATCCACAATAGAACCACACCACATACAACCTCAGCAATAGCGCCCCTATCTCAGCCTCCAACACCCCTACTTCATAGGTCATCTAGTCGCTTCCACTCTCCATCCACTACTGCAACCTCCGAACAAGGCCACCGCGAGCATAAACCCCCACTCGGGCGAACCTCATCACCTCGACCGGCATATTCGTGTCTGCCCAAGAAGGTTAAAGAATCATCTGCAACATTCCATGCCAAGAAATGAAGTGAAATCCACCCAAAAGAACGGAGGAGAGATCACGTGCCTGCAGCTCTAAGCTTTGAGCAGATGAAATCATTTAAAAAGGGAAGCTAGCGGGTCATTGGAAGTAGTGAGTAAACCAAAAACAAAAACTGGTCATGAAGAAGGAAATTTTGGAGGGAAAACCTGCTACCTACAGAAAAAGTGAGTATAGGGATGGTTTGGTCTGCTTCTCCCAAAGGGCATGCGTCCCTTGGAGATAGTGGGTTACCGTAGCATTGAACACATTTTCTTTTGTACAAAAATAGCCATACCTTTACTTTTTTAAAACACTTAATGTTAGACTCTTTTGGTAATTTTGGTTTTTCATTCTCGTTTTTGAGATGCAAATAAGTAACACAAGAAAGTGGGGTTTGAATTGTGTTCTTGAAAATTAGTTTTTAAAACTTTAGCTTATGAAAAGAATATAAGTTCTTATCAGAAAATGTTAAGTATGACTTTTCGTAAACTGTTCAGTGCAACAGAAATAAATAAGAGAGTAAGGCAGAACTATCAGCACACAGAGATTTATACTGGTTCACCCTAAACGATTGGGCTACGTCCAGTACTTGGCCACTACCAAGATTTTCACTAGCAAGTATCAAAGACTTCTCCAATACAAGTATTAGACAGGACTCCTCCAAGTATTATCACAGACTTCTCCAAGTATTGTACAGGACTCCTCCTACAAGTATTGTTCAAGACTTCTCCCACAATCTAATCAAGATTGTTTTAACTCTACATGGTGTCTCTTCTCACAAGAGTAATGGTAGAGGATTTATGGCGCTGAGACTCTAAGTGTTTGGGTTCAGATATGACTTTGTCTCACACTAGAGTTCTAGATCTAAGAGAGAAATAAATGAAGAGGTTCGACTCTTTTAAGGTTCATCGATCTCTCTTAATTCTCAGAAGTAAAGGTGAAGATTTGACTCTTGGAAACTTCTACTATATGCTTTGAGTGTTTTGAAGAATGTTAGAATAAATGCTTTGAGCTTTTCTTCGTTGGAGATTTCATGTTTTTTTTTTCTTCAAGTTTGTCCTTTTATATGATCTTGCTAGTGTTGTAGCCGTTGTGACACAAGATCTGGCCGTTGTTCTAGTCGTTGAGAGTGTCATCTAGCCGTTGATCCAAAGGCTTCGGTTGGTAGCTTCATTAAATGCATGCTACTGTTCAAGGCCATCCTTTAGCTAAAAAGATAGTGTTTGTCAGCTTGTAGGTGGTGATAGCCTTGGGCTACTTTTCAAAAAAGATACAATTTGGAAATATGATGTTGATGGCCTGTCCTTTTCTTTCGTCGGTCAGCGTGCCTTTTAGTAAAAGTAACTAAGCTCCATGTGACCATATTGGTTGCCTTCTGATTTGAAGCTAGGGCATGTAGTTACAATTTAATTTTGACTTTGCCGCTCAAACCATTCTTCATTTATTCTGACATATGACGTGGCGCTGAACTAACAGAGACAGACGTCATCCAGGGTTTGCAGAACGGTTTTGCGAGATCTGAAGACTTTTTCTTCTACGAAACTTGAACGTTGAAGAATTGACTAGAATTGAATTTTTCCTGAAAATTCAAGTATTATGTGAGGTTAAATTTACAATAGAATTCCATCTATCAAAATTGTTATTGTCAAAATAAGATTTTAAAAACGTTATGATGCGTTTGAACTTAACAGTTTTCTCTTTCCATAACCCTTTTCTTCAAGCTCTCAAATCCCTTGTCGTCAGTCTTCAAAAACACCTTGGAGGTACTGTTACCCTCGTTCACCACCTCGCTCAATTTCAAATTCTCAAATAGGTCATCGTGTAATCTCCTTCTGCTTGTCTTCTATCTACATCCACTGCCCTCCTCGTCCCTTGTTATGCTTTTCTTTTGGTCAGATCTTCAGATCCCCTTTCCTTTGTGTTGGTGTTGTCATCTCGAGTACCCTTTGTGCCGTTGAAGTTACAATGGACTTCGTTGTAGGCATTTCAAAAGGTTACTCCGGCAAAGTCGATTGAGTTGCAAAGTTGAGTGGCTGAGTATAAATGGAAGACCTACACTACTCTAAAAATCATTTTGACGCACTAGTGTTTGTTCTCATTGTAGGGCCTCTGAAGGATTTTAGTTTTGTTAATTTCTGGTCCTAGCATGAGTGAGCATGCTCTGATTTTATTGTTTTATATGTTTTGCATTGTTGTATCACTTCTTGATGTTGCAAGTGAACTATCTTGAGTTCCCCATGTAGAGCCGTAAAGGCGTCAGGTTGGGCTCAATTGAGCACCTCGTGTTTATGTTCAACTTGTAATATGTTTGGGCATTCAGCCCATTATATATGAATCTGGAAACTGTTCTTCTTTGACAAAAAAAAAAAGTCCCTATCAATGGCTTTGCTTTTAGAAATTTTTAAGAGATTTTAGACGCGTAATACATGGGGTTCTACTTTTGTAAGAAGCTAAAAGTTGTATTGTATGAGTCGCGTGCTATTTCTTTTGTTTTAATATTTATGTGTACTTTGGTAGTAGCTTGGATAATGATGGGTCACGACCTTCCACAAACATAAGGTCTAAAGAGTATTAGAGATTTTTTTAGTTAATTATATTGTTTTAGCTTCATTAATTCAACTCTCTAATTCCCTATTGTGTTATTTTAGGCCCGTTCGGGATGAACTTTGATTTTATGTTTTGAAAATTTTAAAAACCAAAACTAGTTTTGATAATTCGTGGCCACCACCTTCGCAATTGATATATTTCAGTCTCTAAATCGGTTACTAAAACATTTAGGGATAGCCCAGGCCAAGGAATCACACCCGAATCCAACCTCCTCACATTAAAAGGCGATAAGATAGTTCCTAATTTCACAACTAGGGTTTCACTTCACAGTCTGATATTGGTTTTCACTCCGCAGTGATGTCCATGATGATGAGGCACATTCTCGGCCGCAAGAACCTCTTCACTTTCTCTCCTTCACCGCTTGTTCGTCATGTCTGTGAATTTTCATGTTCTCCTTGTAACACCCCCTTTTTTTCCCATTGTTTTATTTAAAAACGTTTATCAGAGTTTAGAAACATATCTAAGGGAGTATTACACTTCTTCACGAAAACTCATTATAATTAACACTGATTGTGTTTGAAAATTTATAAGTTCATATGGTTTCCAAAGAATGAATTATTTCTGGCAATAAAATTTCTAAACCAACCAGATAATACTAAGATGCATAAAATCACTTATTTAAATAGGTCTATCTTACATGATATTCCAATAAAAATTCATCATACTCAGAACATAATTTCATAAGCACTTCGGCCATCAACAGTACGACATCGCCATAATTTATAAAATTATTCAACAACTTCCATAAGGAGAGGTTATAAAATCCTCTCAACCGAAATGTAAAAGTAACGTAAAGTATCTACCCAGTGTTACACTACAGAGCAAGAACTTATTTTATAATAATAATAATAATAATAATAATAATAATAATAATAACATAAGCTAAGACTCTCCGAAGCTACTCCTCATGAGCCACATTTCTACCTCCAGTACCTGAGCGATGTCGCATAGAACATCATTCCAACAGAAGGGTAAGAACTTACATTGTATAAAATATAGCATAACAAAGAGCAAGTAAACAATTCAGATCCTGCTTTATAAACTCTTCACATTGTCTTTAAAATCTGAGTGATTATAATATTTTCTCTCAAGACAGTTTCACAATTCTTATTAATGTTTCGGAAAATTATAAGCTTAAAGAAGAATAATAATTCGGCTTTACCACAACAGCAAAACAATTCACCAACAAATCACCAAACACATAAAACCACTGAAAACGTGAAACTTAGTGTGTGAGACTCTAATGTATGCATGTGGTACCAATTGTTAACCTTAGCGGTATCACCGCGTCCACTCCAGACAGTTAACCACCAATGAAGTCCACGCCAGACTTCCAGAACCACGCCAGTTCTGGGACAAACCTCAGTTTTCCGATGAAAACCGACACGTTGCCTCTTGACTAAATGAAGTGTATTTCGTGCAAAAAATCATAAATTAAAACATGCAATTTGAGACCACTCCAGCCCCAAATATATAACATATTTTCTCACCAAATTCCATAAAGGAAATCACACCAAAATTGCACAAAATAACACTTCAATATAATTATCAACTCATTCACTATTCCACCAACATACTAGCAACACAAAATCATCAAATGTTTCACATCAATTACCAGAATCAGTTTCAGAATCAATCCCAGAAATAAGCAGAAACATAGCAAACTTGCATATAATCTTGGTACTAAATGAGCAGTCCAAAAATTATAAACATTTTACCAAACATAGCCTTATACGTTAGCTTTCATATAAAATTGGTTTCACCCAATTTGGAATTATGTAGAGAGAGTTATGCTCTCTACAGCACAGGCTGTTAGGGTGTCTGCGAGCAGAAACTGAGTGAACTTGCAGATAATTCTGGTATTTAACCAGCAATCCAAAAATTATGAAAATATTACCCAATATAAACTTATGAGTTAGCTTTCATAAAAAATTAGTTTCACTCAATTCGGAATTCTTTAGAGAGAGTTATGCTATCTACAACACAGGCTGATAGGGTGTCTGCGGGCAGAAACAGAATGAAATTGCAAATGATACTGGTATTGAGCCAGCAATCGAAAAATTATGAAAATATTAACCAACATAGCCCTATGAGTTAGCTTTCATACAAAGTTTGTTTCACTCAATTTGGAATTCTGTAGAGAGAGAGTTATGCTCTCTACAACACAGACTGTTAGGGTATCTGCGGGCAGAACAGAACAGAACCCAATTTTCCCCAGAAAATCAATTTCGCTCAAAATCAATTTTGTTCACCACATGTTAACACTCAACACAGTCTCTCAGTTCTGAATTTTCAAAGAAGATGAGGGTTCCTTCATGTTAAACTCAACCTCTGTTATTCTACAATTATACAAGATAAATTCAAACTCTTACCTCTTGAAGATCAAATTCTAGGTTTTTCTTCTCTTTTCTCCCCTTCTCTCTTTCACGCTTCTTTTCTTCTCCTCTGCTAACTTCTCCAATTCTCAAATTCTGATTTCTCTCTTTCTAATTCACTCATATCCCTTAAATAGTCTTACTAATGGACCCCACTCTCAATTACTCACACAAAAACCTAACAACCTTATTTATCTAAATCTTATACTATATCACATAAGATTTAAATTATATCACAAATATCACTCATATATAATTTAAATAATTTACTCACTCCATATATCACATAATCACTTAATTATCTAATAAAATCACATAATTCATCAAATTACCATATAGCATAATAGTAATTAAAATAAAATACTAAATAACCAAATAACGAAAAATGGGGTGTTACACTACTCCTCCTCCTCCTCCTCCTCCTCCACCTCTTCAGCCTCATAACAATGTTATTGTTTCCGTGAAATCTGGTAATGGCGAGGAAGCTCTTTTGGCCAACGATATTGAGAAGAGTAGGGCCAGACAGGAAGCACCTTTAAACTCTGGAATCCATCTGAGCCACCTTCCCAATGGTTCCTTGTTTTAATTTTTATTTTAGAACAACTTAATTCTTTTATCATCGTACTTTTGGATCTCACTATCACTGCATGCGAGTTTTTAGTTCATAAGATTAAGATTAGCAGTAAGAGTCAATTAGTGCACCGTCAACTTTCTGAAATGTTATAATGCATGCAGGTGCAGAGAATAGTTATGTTCCTATTGCGAGATCTGATCCTCCCCCTGCACATGAGTTTGAGGTCGATGATGATGGCATCCTCGTAGTCCCCCCTGGCAAATCCCCCCCTGATGGCGTTAAGGTGTTTAAACAAGACGGAGTTGTCTGGGAAGCCTTTGATGTACTATCCTTTGAGCTGCCTAAGTATGTTTGTTGATTAGTGACTTTGAAATTATATGTTGTGTTGGATGCCTAAGTTTGTTTGTTGATTAGTGACTTTGAAATTATATGTTGTGTTGGATCATTTAAGATTGAAATTTAGGACTCTTTGATTTCTCAGCAGGGTTGTAATATCACTATTTCCTTCATTTCTGTTCTGCCAATTCCATACATTTTCATTATATTGATATCTATTTACTGACATAGTGTTTGGTTGGAGGGTAGGGGAGGGGAGGGCTTCTTGGTTCATTTTTTTAGGAGGGGAGCCTAGGCCAATTTTGTCTCCCCGGAGATATTTTATTAGATAAAAATGCCCTTTTTCACTTTAAAGACTCTTTCATTTTGCTGTATCTTTTCTACTTCCATGGTGACTGCCTTGCTCTCACGTTTGTTCTAATAATTAGGATGATTGTCATCATCAACGGAAAAATGCTTTCTCCAATTGTTTTTGGAATTTGAGGGCCCTAGAAACTATTGGATCCACTGCTGTTGTGTTTGCTTGTTGCTATTCTCATAATTTCAAACTGTTGTGATTAAAAAGCAGTTTTGTGCCGTGGCAAAGAACCCATGACGTTATCTGCTGATCATATAGTAGTCACCTCCAATTACAGTTCTGCATATAGGTTTCTCTTATCATTTGAAGATCATTCAAAGTAGATTAGTATGGTTTAAGTCATTATGAACTAAATTTGATAAAACTGCCTTTTGCCTAAACTCTGGAATCTGTCTTCTTTGTTTCTCAGCTTGCATTTTGCTCTCGCTAAGATTTCTAGCTTGCCTTTTAAGATTTTGACAAATTGGTTAGAATTTCTTTGCTTTTCATATAAGTTTGAAAACAGTTCCTCCTCGGAGTTAAGTTTGGATTTAGTTTGAAAAATTACTCAGTTCAATCCTTCTTGTGGTTGTGGATTCTTCTTCTTTTATAGTAAAAATTTGGGTTATGGCAGGGATGAAATCTGAATTTTATTTTAGGTGCTTCTGCTTTTTCTTTTGTCGATATAATCGTGCTTTTTCTTTATGGGGTTTTCTAGATATGGGTGTGGTGATGTTAGATTTGAGGTGAAGGTTTGTTGGAGGAGGAGAATGAATGCGTGATGTTAGAAGTCCCACATTGGCTAGAGATAAGGCCAATCAAGTGTTTATAAGGGTTGTGCAAACCTCAACTCTGGAGCTAGCTTTTGTGGTTGAGTATAGGCCTCCCAATTTCTAATATGGTGTCAGAGCTTATCCTAGATCCATTTGTTGTTTGTTGTGGAGACCTCCCATTATTGGGCCACCCGTTGTTGTTGATCCCACGTTCCAGGTTGTTCAGTCCTGGACGTGAGGGGGTGTGTTAGAAGTCCCACATTGGCTAGAGATAGAGCATAAATAGCCTTTATAAGGGTTGTGCAAACCTCAACTCTTGAGCTAGCTTTTGTGGTTGAGTATAGGCCTCCCAATTTCTAATATGGTATCAGAGCCTATCCTAGATCCATTTGTTGTGTGGAGACCTCCCATATTTGGGCCACCCGTTGTTGTTGATCCCACGTTCCAGGTTGTTCAGTCCTGGACGTGAGGGGGTGTGTTAGAAGTCCCACATTGGCTAGAGATAGAGCATAGATAGCCTTTATAAGGGTTGTGCAAACCTCAACTCTTGAGCTAGCTTTTGTGGTTGAGTATAGGCCTCCCAATTTCTAATATGGTATCAGAGCCTATCCTAGATCCATTTGTTGTGTGGAGACCTCCCATATTTGGGCCACCCGTTGTTGTTCCCACGTTCCAGTCTGTTCAATCCTGGACGTGAGGGGGTGTGTTAGAAGTCCCACATTGGCTAGAGATAAGGCCAATCAAGTGTTTATAAGGGTTGTGCAAATCTCAACTCTGGAGCTAGCTTTTGTGGTTGAGTATAGGCCTCCCAATTTCTAATACGTGAAGAGTTGTTTTTTTTATATAGAAGGAGAAGGAATGAGGAATGAAGATCACTCTAGGAATTTTTTGGTACAAATCAATTTAGGAATTAGGGAATTAGATTAATGTGGTTTTGTTTAGTTTATTTGGGAATTAAGTTTTTTTAATTATACAAGTGGAATATAATTTAAATCAAAAGTTACTTTTAAAATGCCTGACTTTATTGGACGCATGGAGGCACCACATAAGATCGGCGAGGACGGGTGACAAGGTCACTGAACCACCAACTCCGACATAGACTAAAATTGAGTAATTATCCAAACAGTAGGGTCTAAATCAAAATTTTACTATAGCGAGGAACCAATGCTAATATGAACTAAAGACATAATCTCAATTAAATAAAGAATGAAATTAATTTAAATAGAAAATTATCTAATAGATAATCTAAAAGATTAATTTCTATGTACAAACAGTGTAAATAAGTTACACGACTGTGTAAAACTATTTACACCGTTAGTGTATATAAATTAATCTCAAATCTAGAATACCTTAGTTATTATAAAATAGGGTTAACTATCAGATTGGTTCATGTCTTTGTCTCGCCGTCTGAAGTAAGTTTTTCCCCGGAAAATTTATAGTTTTTATATCGAGCACTAGTCATTTTACCCGTGCGATGCACATGGGATTTTAATTTTTGTTTATTGTACGATAATTTTTTTAATTTGTATTACGTTTATTTAAAAATAGTTTATGAATTAAGGTGACCCCTAATATGTGTTGATCCGTTATAACAGGCTAAAAAAGTGGTGTAAAATTACACCACACTAAAAGTGGTGCATATTAAGGGAACCCATGAATTAAAAGTACAAAAATAATTTTGAATATAAGAAAATACAAATTTGTAAATTTTTTCCATGAAGAATGTGTTTGCTTCTATTTTGTAGCAGAACAACTATTTTATTTATTCTTGGGTTTTGTGTTTAATGTTGCACTATTTAATTTAGTTTCTTACAAAGGAAAAAAATTTCTTTTGTTACCCTGCATTGCACGGGGTATTATTTATGTTTATTGAGTTAAAATTTTAATAAAGTAATTTTATCTTTATTAGGTTTATAAAAACAAAGTTATGAATTAAAAAATTAAAATTAACTATAGATGTAGTTAACTTAATTTTTTTAGTATTTTTTTGTGTGTCACATGTGTTTGTATTTGTTTTGTAGTAACATAATAATTATACTAATTTGTGTTTTTTATGTTTATTTTAATGTTTGAACTATTTAATTTGGTCTTTTATATAACAATTTAATTTTTTATTTTAGTGAGATAAAATATGATATGAGTTTAATGGATGTGTACTGTCAGTGTAATACATTGTTATCCAATTATATTCTTCATTTATTTTCATTAAATTATATTTTTTTTAAATGAAAGAAAAATTATTAATGAGGAATTGATCCTTGATAGTAAAATGATACCATCATACGATGAAAGAAATAAATTCTTCAATGAGAATTTCAACACTGATATTAGAAGAGCCACATGTACAAAACCATTGTAGTGAATTTTATGATTTTGGGAGCTCAGCCTAAGGCTGCTGTTGGGAAGCATGTATGTTCAGCGAACTACAGATGCCTGAGATTGAAGAAGGTTAGCATTAGAGCTCCATTTTCCTAGCCTTCTATCTACTATCTATATATTAGTTATGACTTATGAGACTCATTCATAGCTTTTAATGTATATATCTCTTCAAATCTTCTGATTATCTAATTAACTAATGATTACATAAAACTAAATTCACCTCTCATCTGTTACAATTAATAACTTTTAATGTCTCTCATCCGTTACAAAATAATCACTTTTAATGTTTCTCCACACATTGCAAATTATTCTCTTTTAATATCTCTCATATGTTACAAATTTATAGCTTTTAATATATCTCACCCGTTATAGATTAATCACTTTTAATGTTTCTTCAATCTGCATCATCTATAGTTACTATATATCTCTTAGACTCACCTACCAATATTATCTCAGTCCTTCTAATTCCAAAGACAATTTTTTCTAGTCTTTCATTAGGAGCATTTATGGTTCCTTTTTCCCACATGTTCCAGCCACAGCTCAACCGACAATGCATAAACCACCACTGACCACGATGGGCCTCGACCGTGAGCTTAATCTTCTTTCCATTCAGTATAAACAGGTTACAATATAAGCAAAAAAGGAAAAGGCAAAGGGAGTGACCTAAGGGGCCACCATTTTAATCTCACCAGACGTTTTATATCAAGTTGTTGGAGCCTAGAGAGCTATCTAAGATCAACAGAACAAACACATTGAACGTAGTGAAAAAAATAGAAAAGATAATGGAATTCGAGGACTGCCCAGGCAATGCTCTAATTTTCTGAAGGTTCGCTCTAATGGAGCAAGGACTCTCCTTTTCACCTTCAGTAGCTTGTTAGCAGACAGGTAAAATAGCAATTGCCAATTCCCTCTCGACTGTGGTTCTCTTCAGAATTGGTCCTCCAGATCATTCTATTTATGGCCCAACCCTAGCAAACCTGTTCTATAAACAAAAATTTCAATGAGTTAGGGGAAATTGAAGTAGGAAAGAAAAAAGGCATCATAATTTTTCCCAAACCAAGCAATTTAGAAAAAGCAAAATCAACTTGTAGAGTTATTCATCTTTAAACCTTTTTCTGGAAAAAAAAATTAGTTGAACTTCCTTCAGTCTTAAATTTCCACCAGTCCAAAAACATAGCCTCCGTAGCATGTGTCTACCTTGTAAAGTTGAAGTGCTTGATTTGCAGCCTCATGCCCAAATGTCCACCGAAATGTATCTCTGGGTAAAAAAGATATTCCAGCACCTGTTCAATATGGTAGGTAACTGTTTAAAAAAGTCATAAAATAACTTTTGGAATATGAAACAGATCGTCAGCTCCGCTAGGGCTCCCCTTTCACATGCTTCTAAGAAAGCCACTGCTGATTCCGTTGGAGACTGTTCAAATTCTGATGAAGAGGACGACGAGGATAGGGTGCAAGATGGCAGTTCTAAGAGGGTGGACGGTGCCCGCCATCCTTGCTACCCTTTATTCATTGATGGGATTGCAGATTCAGTGGAGTATTCTCAGGTGAGGGATCTGTTTCTTCAACATGGTAGATTGACAAACGTCTTTCTTCAGCGTAGGAGGAGAAGCGGGAGAAAATTTCGCTTTGGCTTTGTTCGGTACGCTAAGAAAGAAGATGCGGTTAGAGCGATGAAATGCTTGGATGGTGTTAGGTTGGGTGGAGCATACTTATCAGTCAAACCAGAGATTTCGGCTGGTAAGATGAAAGGTGGTCGTCGGCGCCGATGCTCTGTTCCAGTGGATGCGACAACGAATGTTTTCCATCCTCAGAGACGACAGCTTTCTCGGAGTGACCTTTCCCCGCGTCGTTCCTGGAGTGACGTGGTGAAAGGTTTTCCGGTGGGGAGGCCTGTTCAGCGTCGTTTACTAGATTCGGAGGTTATGCTCGCTGGGGTGGGTGGTTGCGGCACGTGTATACAACGGATTTCCGACGAATGTCTCTTCCCTGAGTCGGTTGTCTCTGGAAGATGTGAGGAGGTTGGTGTGATGCGCGTCGATGACGACATATTGTTCCCGGAGCTGGCTGTTTGGTCTGGCCTTGGGGCGGCTCTGTCCTTGGCTGCTGGCGGCGCCAGTTTTGATGGCGATAGAGGATCACAGATGATGGTTAGCAAAGAGGCAGGGTGTGAGTGGGACCAGCTTTTGCCAACTGTGCATAATTATGATAATTTAATAGGGTTTAATCTCTTGGTATCTCAAAGATTTGAATTCAGGGATTGTTGGGCTTCTTTTAAGGTGGGGATTTTGAATTTCAAATTATCATTATTTACCCCCCTTGGAACTAGGAGTAATTATTGGTCTTGGTTTGATGCTTTCTTGATGCATCAATCTGGTATTATTTCTAAGGCTGATAAGTTCCGTTCCACCACTGCTGTTGTGGACGATGGCGGCAAGGGAGGTTGGTGCGAATACGGCTGTTGTTGCTTATGATGTTGGTTCTTTGAGGTGTGATGGGCTGTCCAATTTCCGTCCTTGGCAGTCGGTCTATGAGGTTGGCGAGTGCTCTGTTACATGTTGCGATTTTGGTAGGGGTAGTCAAGTATGTTTGAAAGATTATTCTGATTTTGCGACGGAGGAGGCTGCCCTGGGGGTGGATGCTGCTGACTTTGGTGATGATCCTGCCCTTGATTTTTCCCCTCCTAGACCCCGTCCTCGCGGTCGGCCTAAGAAATTTAAAGGGGCGAAGGATAGCGTGGGGAGCTCTCGGCGATCTAGGGGTCGCCCTCGAAAATCTGAGAGTGTGAATATCGCGTCAGTGCCGGAGTCGCCTAGTCCTCCTTCTCCATCGGGCCCTTATTTCACGCGAGCAAAGAAGACTTGGTGTCTTGCACAAATGGTAGGAATGTCTTTCCCTGGCAGCGATGAAGATGCCATTCGAGGGTTGGCCGCAGTTATTAAAGAGAATTTTCCTTATATGTGTTAGGTTGGATGTGCTTTTTTCTATTGGGTGGTAGGTTTTTGTTTGGTTTGTTGAGTTTTCCTTTCTTTGTACCGCTTTCGATTATTATTGAATAAACTCTCTTTTGCTCTAAAAAAAAAAACTGTTTAAAAAAGTCTTGTAACATCTCCACTCCAATCTGTAGAAGACAATTGTAGCAGTTTAGTAAGTGAATCTAACATGTTTCTTGAATTTATCAAAAAATGACTAAATTACACACACTGGAAACTAAAGTTGTCCATCAAACCCAAAATCAAAATGGACAAATGATTTGGAGCTCCGGCGAGTGCTTGAATGACACACTGACTGGATTAACGAGTATGACGTGGAATAAAAAAATTAAAAAAAAAATTACAACTCAGATTAATAAACCTAATTAACATATTACTAATTAGAACACTAACTTAATTAATCAAAACTAACTTCCCCCCAAACTTAACCCAATTCACATAAAATAACCCAATTCCCCAAATCCCAATCCAGAATCAAAACGAATTAGGGTTCTTCCCCCTTTCCTTTTCCAGTTCACCTTCCTCTCTCTCTATCGTGTTCTTGCTCCTCTTCTGTTCTTCTTTGTCTTCTTCCCCCTAGCTTTGTTCTTCGTCTCGTTTTTGCTCGTCTTCTTCCCCGCAAACGCATCCCTGCAACCCCAGCCCTGTAATTCGTAGCACCTTGTCATCGTCGATCTTCTCCTTTCCCTAAACCCTAACATGAATGGTTCTTCTGCTTTGAATGGTTATACTGCCTCCTCCTCTTGTTCCAGGCAAAGGCAAAGGTCTGCAGGGGCTAGGGCAAAATGTCAATGTGGTCTTCCTCTCATGCTTTACACTGCTGGTACTCAAGAGAACCCAGATAGGAGATTTCTGAGTTGCAGAAATTGGCATGTAAGTGTGGTATAATTTGTAATTCAATTTTGGGTTCCTTAAATTTTTTGAACACCTAGCTTGCTGCAGTTACCAGGCACATGTGATTTCTTTTTTTGGATTGATGATCCTATTCAAGAAAGAGAACCTAGGATTGTAGAGGTTGAAATTGATAATTCTGAGATTGGCAATTCATCTAACTCTATGCTTCATGGAGCTGATTTGAAGAAGAAGATTAAGAAGTTGAAAAAGAAGCTTGAAATTGAGACTTTTCACAAGAATGTTGCATGTTTGATTTCTCTGATTTCTTGGATAGTCACATTTTGGTTTTTCTATGTGAGAAGAGTTTGAAGGGGTGAAGGGTTTGAAGTGTATTCTGTGTTGGGTAGTTATTTTGTGTTAGATGTGGATGTTGGATGTATTAGGGTTTGAATGGTTGTTTGTATTTCTGGCCTTGAATTGAATATGTGGCCATGATTTCTATCTTGGGTTGATGTATCATGAATTGAAGTTAATGAAATGGCAGAATATGTTATTGTGTCTCATTTATGTTTCAATCCTACTTCCTTTATGATACACATCTAACATGAAAGAAAAAATTGCTTAAGGACTTAAACATGAACTGAAACATGTAAGTAAAGATTAGGTAAATAGAAACAAGATAATGATTTAAACCATGAACTTAAAAATCAACATCAGTACATTATGAGGACTGAAATATCAACTTGAATAACATAGTTTCTGTTTGGACAAAATGGTGACAACATACATAACACCATAAAAGCACTAAGCAACTTATAATAACAAAAGCAAGTGGGCATAGTTTATGTGGTCCAGAATTCCCCACTCCTTCCCTAAATATTACGAAAAATCGACCCTAGTGGCCATGTGGTCCATATTCTGCTTTTGAATAAAAAAGATTCTCACTCCATTAAAGATATCCCTTCATCCAATGCATAGTCAAATAGAACCTCCAAGGGTGTTGTCAACCACAACACTGACTTGTGTTGGCACATTATCTCCAACTTGAGTCAGTTGCTCTTCCCTTATCTCCATGTCATGTCCTCCATCTGCTACAGTAACTGGATCTGGATCTGAGCTACCAGCTTGAGGATTCTCAACAACAGAACATGAAGTGCTCGCTCCTCCATTGTCATCAATGAGTGCAGCTATATACTTCCTTTTGATGGTTGTATCATCTAAAGATCTGGGTATTTCAGGTACCTTTTCTTTTTGCAAAATTTGTAAGAGTAAATTGCTATAATTTGGTTGTGATTTGTAAGAATTGTAAGAATAAACCTATTCTCATTAAATGATTTAGTGGTTGTGTTTGGGTAAAGCTATACCTGTTTTCCAGTATTTTGAGGTACATTGACAGTAGTAGAAGTAGTTGGTTCCCTTAGCACAATCCCAGGTAGTGAAGTTGCAATTGGGGTTTCCTTTGGGATGTTCTCACAACTTGTTCTATAGTGACCATATTGCTTGCACAAACTGCATTTCCTAATCCCTTTTTTTCTGTTTCAATAAACAAGTTACATTAGTCTCAAGAGCCTGCATCTACAAAATGTACTAAGGTTTAGGGTTAATACCTTTGCTTTATTCTGAGCAGATGTTGGTTGCTCTGTTCTATCAATAGCATCATCAACTGGAGTAGATGCTGCAGTTGCCTGTTGTGCTTGAGTCTCCATAAGTTTCTCCAATATTGCATCAATATGTGCATCAACCTCTGCTGCATCTATATCTTCATCATTAAGTGGGTCATCAACTGGGTTCTTGCATCCTTTTTTATTGTGTCCATACTGTTTCACCTGCTACACTTCACAAAAGCACATCCTCTCTTCAATTTGTTTGGATTAGGGTCATCATATGGGTCCCTCCTTTTCATTTTCTTGGGCCTCCATGCACCTCTCTTAAATAGTGGTGGCAGAATGCACTCAGGATCATTTGGTGTCACCATCCATTGGTTAGGGCCATGCATTGCAGTTATTTCATGTTCATCGGTAGCTCTGAAAGCACCCCTCTTGTAACAGTCATCAACATAGTTCTTTGGATCATAACCCTTGAAGGTAATTCCACACACTGCATGCCTGCAAGGAAAGCCATTTATCTCCCAAAATCTGCAACAACATTTTCTCTCGCTCAAATTCGCAACATGCCTCTCCAAAGTGTAAGCATGGCGAACTTCAAGCTTTTCAGCTCCAACTTGCCTAGGAATCCAATTCTTGGTCCTTTCCACCTCAACTGATATTCTTTTCAGTGACTTTGGCATAATTTGACCACTCCATTTGTTCAGCTTATCCATCATCCTTGGAAACCTTCCCATGATATAGGTCCTAATCCACTCCATCATAGTGAGAATAGGTTTATCTCTGGCCAAGATAATTGCTGCATGGAAGGACTCCGAGAGGTTGTTCATTATCACATCACACTTGGGATAAATGCTGAATGCATGCCTGCACCAACAAGATGTAGGTTTCTCCATCAACCATTCATAGGCAAGCACATTTTTTTCCTTGATTAGTTGCATTTTCTCTGTCCATGCTTCTTCATATGTAGCTTTTTCTACTGCCATCATTAAGTTCCTTAAAACCACTCCACCACCAAACTTGGTCTTTAAATTTGCATACAAATGCCTCACACACAGCCTGTGATCCACACCTTGCATCATCTTCTCTTTGAAGACTTCCATCAAACCCTGTCATGATAACATAACACAACCATTTGCAATTACAATATTCACCATTGGATTGTAGAAAATGTAGGAGAAAGAAGGTATATATTTACCTTTTGTTGGTCTGAGATAAATATCCATTTACTTGACCTTGAAGGTTTAATGTCACCCATCAATAGCTCCAAAACCACCTCCAACTGTCCTTGTTTTCACATTCAACCACAACAAAGGCAAGGGGGAAGTATTCCTCATTTGCATCACGAGCTACAGCTGACAAAAGTATCCCTCCATGCTTAGTTTTCAGATGGCATCCATCCAAGCCAATGAATGGCCTACATCCACTCAGAAACCCTCTCTTACACCCTTCCAAGCACATATAATATCTACTAAACCTAGGGTGCAAACTAGCTCTTGGTGACACAAAGCTGATTTTGCATGCATTACCTGTATTCCTTCTTCTTAACTCATTGCTGAATCTCCACAGCAAAGTATACCGCATTTCAGTAGCTCCATCAACCTCTGCAGTTGCCAATTGCTTGCCCTTCCAAGCTCTGTACCTGGTAATTCCAGTCCCTAGATTTACCCTGAAGTCATCAACAATCTCATTTGTGCTAATTTTTTTAACAATCCTCACCTTGTTCAACAACTTTTGCTTAACCCATCTAACACTCGCAGACTTATTATCAAAAACTCTAGCACATGTGTGCTCTCCCCTAAGAGTTTTGATTCTATAAGTATCTTTGTTTCCAACCTTGCTACATAAGATCAGAAATGGACAGTCCTCACTCCTGCGAACAATCCTACATCTCTTACTATCATTCTTCTTGTATTTGTATTCTCTATTATTTTGCACACAATACTAAGTCAAAGCATCTTTAAACTATGTAAGTGATATGAAGTCCATACCTAGTTTAAATTTGAAATCTGGGCCCATGTCTTCCTCATAGAATCCTACAAACTTTCTCCTGGGAATATCTTCCTAATCACTATCAGTAGGGACACTGTCAAGGTCCTCACTCTCATAGCCTCCATCTAAATCTGTCTCATCACCATTATTCCCATTACCACCGCTTTGTTGAAGCAACTGGGCAATATGCTCATCCAATAGGGACTCAGCCTCAGCAAATCCTGGGTTTGTATCTACATCAACATTTTCAAAATCCATTTCTTCCTCATTGTCATGGAGCCTATAACTTGTACAGAAACATGAGACTCATTATTTTCCTCTTCCCGATTACCCTCAACAACCATATCATCATTCATACCATCTACTACTTCAGGAACAACCTCAGGGAGAACTTCAGGGAGGACACTTGCTTGAGTGGCCACAACATCAGGGAGAACAACTTCAAGGGCCACAACATCAGGGAGAATTGTTTGAGTGGCCACAACATCAGGGAGAACAACTTCAGGGGCCACAACATCAGGCAGGACAGCTTCAGGGGCCACATCTTCAGGGAGAACAGTTCCAGGGGACACAACATCAGATAATTGTGATGCACCCACTTATGATGCATTTATCTCAGCTTCATCATCATCAGATAATTCTACAATTTCAGGAGGCCCCTGATTTTTTCCCTTCCTCACCACAACTTGCAACCTAATTTACTTTCTCACACTCTTTACTTGTTTACCAGCCTTGCTTCCAGGTTTCTTCTTTTCCTTAACTGTAGTAGGTACAATGGGTGCATGCAGAGAGGGAATGCCTTTAGAGAGATTGTCCACATAAATCACAACTTCATGCCATTCATGTGAAAGTGAATACTTAGCAAATTCCACAGCATCCCCATCTGTTTTGTATTTCCCGAAAACATGCCTAGTAGCATCCTCAGCAATAAACCACAGCAGATCAAACTCCTTGTAGCCTAGTCCTTTCACAATTTTTTCAGTCTCAGAGAAGGACCAATTAGCCTCGTCAATATCCTAGAACACACTTTTTGCACCACCAAAGTAATGCAAGTATGGAGAAGTTCCAAACCAACCCCCATGTCGCACTATTAAATTGAACACCATCCCTGCAAAAATAGCAACAACATCAACCCCAAACCCCTTCCATCCAACTCACTGTACCTGAAAGACCACAACCCATAACCCTCCTACTATCAAACAACATCTACCACGAAAACCCAAAACCCAAAACTACATACCCCAAACCCCAAACCACTATCAAGGACGACGAACATCAGAACAACAACAAAAACAAACACAGATTGAAGAAGGGATAGCTTTAACTTACTTTGAATACGATGGTCGCTCACGAGCGGCGAACACGACGGTGGAACACGAGCGGCAAACATGGCGGTTGAAGGCAAGTGCGAGGCCGAGAAATCGATGGTAGAGGAAGAACCCTAATTAGGTTAAGTTTGAGGAGGAAATGATTCTGGATTGGGAATTGGGGAATTGGGTTATTTTATGTGAATTGGGTTAAGTTTGGGGGGGGAGTTAGTTTTGATTAATTAAGTTAGTGTTCTAATTAGTAATATGATAATTAGGTTTATTAATCTGAGTTGTAATTTTTAATTTTTTTTTATTCCATGTCATGCTCATTAATCCAGTCAGCGTGCCATTCAAGCACTCGCCGGAGCTCCGCCCTCCGGCGAGGATCTGCTCCATATGTTTTTCAAACACGAAGACTAAAAAACAATAAATTTTCCGGGGAGGAACTTACTTCAGATGGCGAGGCAAAGACAGGGACCAATCTGATAGTTAACCCTATAAAATATGATTAACATATTCTAAAATATCAAGTTTATATATATCCTTTTCGAAATCGCGTTACTTACGTAATTTAAAAATGTGCCAGTCACGCACTTGGAAGCTGCGTACATAACGCACTTGAAAACTGCGTCGGTGTGCCACTTTGAAAGTGCGTTAGTCACACAGCTTCAAAGTGTGATATGATGCAGAACATACCAAAATAGAAAACAGAAGCGTGAGAAAGTGAGAACCACACAAGAATGTTAAGTCAATCATACAACATATGATAGAAATAGCTAAAAATCACAATCACAAAATTAGAATATTATAGTATTAGAAGGTTACATTACACTATTACAACATTAACATAATCAAACAAGCTAGTCATCCGTAAGATCTACGATTTTATCGATCCTTGGTGCGTTTTTCTATAAAAGAATTTGGATGAATCTAGACATGCGGTCCAGGTATGGTCGCTCCCAACCAAGAGCGTTATGAGTACAATGATGGCGCCATTGTGGATTAGTAGTTGGCATAGGAAATCCACTTGACATGTTGCTGTAGAGCCCGTAGGCACTTGGATGTATGGAAAGGTTGAGTTTCTAGCTTTTTTTTTTGATAGGCAAATGTTAGTTTTTAGTAATGTTAGTAAATTAGTCCTTCCTCAGGGTTCGAATTCTGGACCCTTCACTCTCATCTCACCCAACCCTTATGTCCCTAGCTCTTTACCACTTGAGCGATCCTTCAGGGACCCTTAGCTTGTAGTGACTCAACTAGTGCATCAAAATGCTCCCAACCCGAAGGATTGCGTCTGGTTGACCCCTTAGCTTCTCTAGGCCGACTCTTTGTATGCAATTTGTCTGTAGGTGGACACATGTAAGTTTGATCCGGGTAGGAAATTTCTCGAAGTTTCTTTTTGATAGTTCGTCTTCTTGGAGTAGTGTTGTCTTCAAACATCTTTGATACGACCTCCATCTCTGTCATAATGCTCCATCTTTGATATGACCTCCATCTATTTTCACATTTTCTTACGTCTCTGCTTCTTTCTCTTTTGATTTTCATCTTTAACTTGTACCAGTGAAAAATGACAAAATATGAGTCAAATTACAGTCTATGTTGTGTGATTTTGGTACTTGTATAAACAGAAAGCTGAGTGTGTTTGCGAATTGAGAGAGGGGTTGGCGCCATGTCACTGATCCTCGTGCTCTCGCCCCATTCGCTTGTGGCTTTTCCTTGCTTGTTGCTTCTGAGTGTGTTTTCTTTGTGCCTGCTTTGTTATGAGAAAACGTGAATACATTTCATGGCAGAGAACACTGTGGAAGACTGAGTGTGTGTCAGATGGACAGTGTCTTCATTCACACACTACACCCAGTGAGGGTAGAAAAATATATTGGTTTCTAATGCTTAACATTTGGCCATTTGGGCCTTGTTCTCGAGTTTTGTTTTTATAACCTCATTAGACTACTTATAATAGGTTTGTTGAAAAAAAATATTAAATAGTTGAACTGTTGCAATGGAGTGTTGAAGGAGGTGTTGAAAGTGTGGTGGACTGTTGGAGGTTGAAAATATTAAACATGTTGAATGAGGACGGAGTGAGGGCCACTTAAAACACTTGGCAATATTTTATTGGTTGTTGTGATTTTCAGATTTTTTTCTGATCATAATTATTTATGGTTAATTATTTCATAGAAGATTTATTTTATTTTATTTTTTCACCATGTTTTTTTACTATAAATAGAGACTTGGTTCATTTGATTTGGACACAGAAAAAAAACTACATTTGTTCCTGTAGTTTTTCTATTTAGCATCCAATAAACTCTTCTTTGTAGCTCTTAACATCTTTTTAGTGAAATAGATCCCAACAATAACTCTTTCAACACCCAAAATTCTACTAATTACCCTTTCAACTACTCAAAATTTTAATTTAATTTCAATCGATAATTGTTATTAATATATAATTACAAAAAAAAACATAAAAGAAAATTAGAATATGAAATAAAAGTGGTGGGGTAGGGTGTTAAATTTGATTAAACAAAACCATTGTAGTGAGTAAAAGTTGTATGTGTGTTAAATTATTAGATGAAAAAGAGAGAAGTTGATATTAAGTGTAATAAATGAGAAAGAGAACCATTGTACATAGTCTTAAGTTGACGAAAAACAAACTAATTTAATTTATTTATAAATATTGCCCAAAAAATAAAAAGACAACTAAAAAGCGGAAATGGATTCTATTTAAATCTTAGCTGGACACTGAATTTTGTCCTCTTTCAACCTTTTGTCTATTATTATTATTATATATTAATAATATTTTTTTTAAGAAATAACAAAAAATAAAAACACAAAAGGAATAAAAAACAAATAAAATGGAAAATCAGAATGAGTGCCATGTACAATACCACTTCATTTACTTGTGAAAATAACACATTTTCAAGTTGGGTTCAAAGGCCTCTTGTTTTGTTATTTTTAAAATTTGCTTGGGATTTCCTTAGCTGCTGCTCTAATGAGAGCAAAACAAACTTTAGCTTAAAATGGAAAAAGTTGGTACATGTGCACAAAAGAGTAACTGAGATCAGGAAGGGGGCGGCGGGGAGAAGGTTAAAGATTCCTCATGCCAAGAAATGAAGTGAAAGCCACCCATAAGAACATAGGAGAGATCACGTGCCTGCAGCTCTAAGCTTTAAAAATGTAAGCTAGCAGGTCATTGGTAGTAGTGAGTAAACCAAAAACAAAAACTGGTAAAGTAGAAGGAAATTTTGGAGAGAAAACCTGCTGCCTACAGAAAAAGTGAGTATAGGGGTGATTTGGTCTTCTTCTCCCAAAGGCATGCATCCCTTGGAGAAAAAAGGGAGCAGACGGTGAGGAAAAGAGGAGAAAAGAATCCAGAAAGCTCTAAACTTGTTGTTGTCTTCATAACCACAACCCCCTCCCCCATCAAAGTTCAATTCCTCCATAACTACAAACTCTTTTTCCTCTCTGCAAACCATAAACCCAACCTCAACACTTCATACCCAACCCAACCCAAACCCTCTAGCTCCTAAACTAGAACCAACCCAAGCTTCCTTGTTCCACAACAGAACCACACCACCTACAACCTCAGCAATAGCGCCCCTATCTCAGCCTCCAACACCCCTACTTTATAGGTCATCTAGTCACTTCCACTCTCCATCCACTACCGCAACCTCCGAACAAGGCCACCGTGAGCATAAATCCCCGCTCCGGCGAACGTCATCACCTTGACCGACATATCCATGTCTGCCCGAGAAGGTTAAAGATTCCTCTCCAGCATTCAATGCTAAGAAATGAAGTGAAAGTCACCCATAAGAACAGAGGAAAGATCACGTGCCTGCAGCTCTAAGCTTTGAGCATATGAAATCATTTAAAAAGTGAAGCTAGCAGGTAATTGGAAGGAGTGAGTAAAACAAAAACAGGTCATGAAGAAGAAAATTTTGGAGGGAAAACCTCCTGCCTACATAAAAAGTGAGTATAGGTGTGGTTTGGTCTTCTTCTCCCAAAGGTCATGCATCCCTTGGAGATAAGAGGGGGCAGACGGTGAGGAAGAAAGGAGAAAAGAATCCAGAAAGCTCTAAACTTGTTGTTGTCTTCATAACCACACCCCCCCCCCCCCTTCAAAGTTCAATTCCTCCACAACCACATATTCTTTTACTTTTATACAAACCATAAAAACAACCTCAACCCTTCATAGCCAAACCAACCCAAACCCTCTAGCTCCTAAACCGGAACATACCCAAACTAGAGCCCCCTGTTCCACAACAGAACCACACCACCTACAACCTCAGCAATAGCGTCCCCATCTCAGCCTCCAACATCCCTACTTCATAGGTCTTCTAATCACTTCCACTCTCCATCCACTACCGCAACTTTCGAACAAGGCCACCGCGAGCATAAATCCCCACTCCAGCGAACCTCATCACCTCAACCGGCGTATCCATGTCTGCCCGAGAAGGTAAAAGATTCCTCTGCAGCATTCCATGCCAAGAAATGAAGTGAAATCCACCCAAAAGAACGGAGGAGAGATCACGTGCCTGCATCTCTAAGCTTTGAGCAGATGAAATCATTTAAAAAGGGAAGCGAGCAGGTCATTGGAAGGAGTGAGTAAACCAAAAACAAAAACTGGTCATGAAGAAGGACATTTTGGTACGAAAACCTGCTGCCTACAGAAAAAGTGAGTATAGAGGTGGTCTTCTTCTCCCAAAGGTCATGCATCCCTTGGAGATAAAAAGGAGCAGACGGTGAGGAAGAGAGGAGTAAAGAATCAGGAAAGCTCTAAACTTGTTGTTGTCTTCATAACTACAACCCCCCCCCCTCAAAAGTTCAAATCCTCCATAACCAAAAATTCTTTTTCTTCTCTGCAAACCATAAACCCAACCTCAACCCTTCATAGCCAACCCAACCCAAACTAGAGCTCCATGTTCAACAACAGAACCACACCACCTACAACCTCAGCAATAGCACCCCTATCTCAGCCTCCAACACCCCTACTTCATTGGTCATCTAGTCACTTCCACTCTCCATCCACTACCGCAACCTCCGAACAAGGCCACCGCGAGCATAAATCCCCATTCCAACGAACCTCATCACCTCGACCGGCATATCTGTGTCGGCCAGAGAAGGTTAAAGATTCCTATGCAGCATTCCATGCCAAGAAATGAAGTGAAATCCACCCAAAAGAACGGAGGAGAGATCACGTACCTGCAGCTCTAAGCTTTGGGCAGATGAAATCATTTAAAAGGGGAAGCTAGCAAGTCATTGGAAGGAGTGAGTAAACCAAAAACAAAAACTGGTCATGAACAAGGAAATTTTGGAGGGAAAATCTGGTGCCTACATAAAAAGTGAGTATAAGAGTGGTTTGGTCTTCTTCTCCCAAATGTCTTGCATCCCTTGGAGATAAAAGGAAGCAGACGGTGATGAAGAGAGGGGAAAAGAATCCAGAAAGCTCTAAACTTGCTGTTGACTTCATAAACACAACTCCCCCCCCTCATAGTTCAATTCCTCCATAACCACAAATTCTTTTTCTTCTCTGCAAATCATAAACCCAACCTCAACCCTTCATACCCATCCCAACCCAAACCCTCTAGCTCCTAAACCAGAACCAACCCAAACTAGAGCTCCCTAATCCACAACAGAACCACACCACCTACAACCTCAGCAATAGCGCCCCTATCTCAGCCTCCAACACCCCTACTTCATAGGTCATCTAGTCGCTTCCCCTCTCCATCCACTACTGCAACCTCCGAACAAGGCCACCGCGAGCATAAATCCCCACTCGGGCGAACCTCATCACCTCGACCGACATATCCGTGTCTGCCCGAGAAGGTTAAAGATTCATCTGCAGCGTTCCATGCCAAGAAATGAAGTGAAATCCACCCAAAAGAGTGATGGAGAGATCACGTGCCTGCAGCTCTAAGCTTTGAGCAGATGAAATCATTTAAAAAAGGAAGCTAGCGGGTCATTGGAAGGAGTGAGTAAACCAAAAACTGGTTATGAAGAAGGAAATTTTCGAGGGAAAACTTGCTGCCTGCAGAAAAAATGAGTATAGGGATGGTTTGTTCTGCTTCTCCCAAAGGTCATGCATCCCTTGGAGATAAAAGGGAGCAGAGGTGAGGAAGAGAGGAGAAAAGAATCCAGAAAGTTCTAAACTTGTTGTCTTCATAACCACAACCCCCCCCCCCCAAAGTTCAATTCCTCCATAATCACAAATTCTTTTTCTTCTCTACAAACCATAAACCCAACCCCAAACCTTCATAGCCAACCCAACCCAAACCCTCTAGATACTAAACCAAAACCAACCCAAACTAGAGCTCCCTGTTCCACAACAGAACCACACTACCAACAGTCTCAGCAATAGCGCTCCTATCTCAGCCTCCAACACCCCTACTTCATAGGTCATCTAGTCACTTCCACTCTCCATCCACTACTGCAACCTCCGAATAAGGCCACCGTGAGCATAAATCCCCGCTCCGGCGAACCTCATCACCTCGACCGGCGTATCCGTGTCTGCCCGATCCTTTTGACTCTGCATCGCACCACCATCACGTGGAACCGCCATGGAAACCGACTTTGCCGTGTCCGAAGGTGCCTCGCCTGAACCCATCGAACCGACCATCATGGATCTCCATGAACCAATCTCTCCCTCTGCTCTTGATCTCTCCATCGTCTCCCTCTTTCTCTGTCACGTAAGTAGGTTGGGCTTCGACCCAATAGGTGTTTTATGTCATAGCTTCCTTTTTTGTTATTGATTTGTGTTATAAAAAACAAAAAAAAAAACATTATTTTTGTTACCAAAAACTAAATAAACATCCGAACCAAACAATTTTTCTTACATTGTCACAAATTTTTGTACGCATTCTCTTTGCATTCTAATGACTATTGTTTGTTTCTCTTATCTTTTTAGATAAATACTGTTTTTATTTTCACTGTATTTATTTTGTCATAAATCCTATACCTTGTTCATGAAATATTATGTTATTTTAAACATTTTGGGTTCTAAAAGATAATCCCCAAATAGAAATTCCCTGATCAAATCCAAATTCTTAAGAGATTGTCACCTACCAAGAGACGGTCATGCTCTCGTATGTCGATATGCGTATGAGCTTCCCAAATTTCAAGAGCTAATATTATTTCATTTGAGGGTTATTTGAAGTGTGATTCTTGATAAGAAGGATTGTCCTCTAAGATATGCTTGCATTGATTGACAGTTGGTGAAAGGTTGACTGAGAAACACATCTTCGGGGTCATAAGCACCTCCACTGATTTCTTCACCCCGATGGTGAGTTCCTCTGCCACTCTTTCACCAAAAGTTATATTAATAAGTGCAAGCATTTTCTTACAAGTATATTACAAAGGACAATTTTTCATCAAAAGTTACACAACTAAGATAGTCCTCATATGAAATAATAGTTGCTTTGAGATTTTGGAGACTCAATTTGAATAATAACTTACGATGGCATGACCAGCCTCGTGGTAGGTTAAAATCTCTTTAGATTTTGGACTTTAGTCATGCAATTTACATTTTAGTTTATTTTTTTGGTCCCTAACATGTTTAACATAATATTTCATTATCAAAGTATATGATAAAAAGATCAGGCACAATGAATACAGGGAAAATGAAAAAAAGCTTTCATCCAAAAAGGTAAGTGAAACAAACATTAGCCATTGAAAATTTGAAGATAATGCTTAGTAGAAATTGTAAAAGTGTAAAGAAAATGTCTGGACAAGATTTTCCGCATAATTGGTCCCCTTTGGGCCTGGATAAGGGTGTAGAAGCCCACGCTGATTTCTATATGTTGTTGCGGATTGTAGAAAAAGGATACATACAACCAAAAAAGACGAATTTTCATGTCCATACACAATTATAGAAGACAAATTGACAAAAAAAAAAAACCAAAAAGACAAATTGACAAAAAAAAAACCAAAAAGACAACATTCATGTCCATACACAATTATAGAAGACAGAATTGGAACCAAAATCATGTAATAGATTTTCAAAAGTCAGACCTCAAAGTAAAACAATTGAGAAACACTAGTCTAACAAAACTAGAGAAATAAATGTTCATAGAAAAGAAAATGTTTGGAAAATACTTGCAACCAAGTATAGACTAAATAAAGCAAGCCACAACGAAAATAGGGTTTAAAAAATAATCCAAAAAGTTACCATTGTTTGAAATATGCTTATAAAAAAACCATTATATTGTTTGAAATATCATATTCATCATCTGTTGTGATCATAATACTAGTCAAAATGCCCTAAGACATGGATTAGAATTTGCCCTGAGACAAGGAAGAAGTATTACCTACATAAGTAGCAAGGACGTCAAACAAACAATAATTATTGGAAATCTGAGGAGAATGCGTAAAAGAAAACTTTGTGAGTGTAAAAAAACTGTATGAGTTGAATACTATGCATTCTTAGCCACCTTTTAGCCTGTTTCAGGGTCAAGAGGGCTCAAGGACAACATTTAGGTCCAAACATGATCCTAGAAGAAAGAACTTAGAACCAAAAAAATATATAAGAATTCCACACAAAATTAATTTGCAATAGTTAAAACTCAAAGCAGGAGAGTAAAACAAGTCTACTAAACAAACAATAGAAACAAAAACAAATAAAAAAAATTCATTTTCGGAATCCATTCCAATACCATCATTGCCTTCATTAGCTTTGAGTTCATTAGCAATATTAGAACAAGAACTTAAATTGTATCTCACAGAGGCAAGACATATTCACTAAATAAATAGAAAGTAATTCAAACAAATTCAAACAAACAATATCTAAAAGAAATCCAAAGAGAATGCGTATAAAAAAAGATAAAAAATAACATAAAAGAAAATAAATGTAGAGTAGGATCATACTTGCAAAATAGCTTCTAGCTAGGTAATAAAGATTTTACTTTGCCTAATTGTGTCTAATGCTTTGTGATACGTGTTCAGCAAGTGCACATAATGCCTAAAGTAATATAAAAAATATCGAACCACCGAGATTGGGAAAAAGTCGATTTACAGGAGCCATGATTGCTTAAATAAAAAGAAAAGTAAAAGATAATTTACAATGGTTGGTTGGTAAAGAGCTTAGAATTTAGAAGTGTAAAAGAAACAATATTAAAGGCTTAGCATTGGGTTAGTTTCACCAATGCCAGTCATATTTAAAGAAATTTAAATGATATTGCCTATATCTCTTAGTGCTGATTCCTCACGTCAAAAAGAACTTCAAATAGACTTCACCAATTTGATTCCTCACCACCTATGAACAGTCTAGTTGAAGATTAAGTTCATTTTAAGTTCAGGCCATCAACTTCTAGTCATTGCCCTTATTCCTAAGGCGCAAAATGCTCTAGTAAACGAAACCCCAGATCCCAATTTCTAAATCAAACTTCCATATGTGCAAAGAAATTTAAGCTAGCTTGCATGCATTCAAGATAATATTATAACAGTAGGTTAGGCTCATAGAAAGAAAACTCTTTATTCCATATGAAGATTCAGAAAGTTAAAACATACACAAGTAAATGATCTACATCCCAAATGCTAAAAGAAACTTAGTCAAGCATGGCTAAGGTAAACATGTTTCTAACCTGAATAAGAGTCTTAGAGAAACTCCAAATTGCCTTGTACAAGCTTAAACTTCAGAAAATCCAAGATCCTAAGATATGATATCAACTAAGATTACAAAGTGGAGTATTTATAGCAGAAAACTGATGAGCTATGCATATGCGTGTACTTCTGGCACGCATATGCGTGCGTTTTTGTCACGCTACTAATTTGCATGCATGTGTGTGCACTTTCTTGCACACACATGTGTGCATACGCTGACAACTCCAACCTCTTTTCGTAAAACGACCTGTGTGGCTTTATCAATAGTCGAATTGAGCTGAAATTTTGATATGTTATTCACGACACATAGATCTTCAATCTGACCGGTCGGATAGTCAAGAAAATATTTTTGCTATGAGAAACATGCCATGCAATATACATCTCTTCAACTTCCATCAGCTCAAGTTCTAGTCTTTAATGCACTTAAGGACCTTCATGGGCTTTGTAACTCATCTCCAACAGCACTTTCATCCTTCATTGCCCATTTCTGAAACCTCTTTGCTCTAACTCTTCATCAACTAATGTTTATTCTTCATCAAAGAGATCAAAGAGATTCCATGAACAAGGGAATTCCACATTTAGTGACTTTATTAAGGGCTGCACATTGAACACACATTCAAGTCATTCTTTGTAACCATAAATACTTAATCTAATGCACATTATGCCTTTGGAAGTTCAGATTATGATCACAAAGATTTCTTCCCATTATGTCCTCAGATGCTCTAACATTCTAGACCAAGACCAGTGACTTATATGCAAAAAGACTCAATACTAAGGACTAAAATGTAATAAAAGACTCAAAAAGAACTATAATGCAAATGACGACTCTGAAATAATAAAAGACCTAAATGCAACTAAAGACTCTACTTAATTAACTAAAAAATAATAAAAACTAAAGAAAATACAAGAAAATAATGGAAAAAATATCATATAATTTCTGTCATCACTTTGTAACTACTGTGAAAAGTCATGGTTGGAAAATGGCAACATGTAATACACGATGCTACTGATCAAGATACGTACACTGTTGTCATAAACTCCATCTAGATGAAATGCACAGGGAATGCTAAAGTAGTGTGCTTGCTAGGGTTCTCCAATCCCACACCCTAAAGTGCGGTGGCTAGGTTTCCAGGGCACCCTCAAACGCTGGATCAGCACACGCATCTAGCTGTTCAGAGAAAGAAAAATTCGTGCCTGTCCTTTCTCCCTTTTATGATTCGTTGGCTCCAGCCGACCACAACTCTATTTCCAGAATTTTCAAGAATAAGTTAAAAATGAGTTATAACAAGTTACTAAGAGAATTTGTTAGAACTTGGTAGTAGTTTAATAGGTTTATTAAATAATATGTATTAGTTTGTATGGTTGAGACTTGAGAATCATATATTAGTAGCTAAATTAGGAGTTAAGGCATCCGTCTACGGACTACGAATGTGTTTGTACTTTGCACAATATAATAAAAGAGTTGGACATTTGTAAACACCCTACATTCCAATAACACCACATTCGAAGATTAAACACGTTATTGTGAAGAATCCATAACTGAAGCAATTTCCTTCTTCAATCAAGATTTGAAATCGGATAGTAAAAAATTATAGTAAGTAAAATGGCGACTCTACTCAAGATCAATATTGGTCATGTTTATCACAAGTGTCAAGCAATTCTCATTCTTTCTTTTTCTTCTTTATTCCTTAGACACTGGAAAAACCAGTTCCCAAGAAAAGTAGAAAACTTAACTAATTAATACTAGTATAACAGATATTTGATTTTTATAAGCTACGTGGGATTTTTGCACTCTTATACATCAATGTATTTCACTATTTCGCAATTAAATGCTTTAAAGACGGATTTGAAAAAGAGTTTGGACTATCATTACCCTTTAGTGGTTTGGACTCATAGAATAATGTGTTGTTGACACTTCTTATCCACATCCACTTTAGACATATAGTAAGAGAAAATAGAGAAATGTATAGAAATGAGATAGGAAAGAAAGTGAGATATGAATAAATCATTACCTGGGTATGTGTATAAATATTTTCTTTTAGTTACAAATATCTACCTCACAGTCTAATATCTTATTACATTTCAGCAAATTTTTCATATTTTGCAATAAATGTTGCGCCAAATTACAAGTCGA
This sequence comes from Lotus japonicus, assembly GCF_012489685.1. Lineage (NCBI taxonomy): Eukaryota > Viridiplantae > Streptophyta > Magnoliopsida > Fabales > Fabaceae > Lotus > Lotus japonicus. The sequence goes on from NC_080041.1 coordinate 75,462,495, forward strand.
TAGGGGTCAAACACAACTAACATTTGAAACTCATATATTCATATACATAAGAAAAATAAAACATTTAAACATAAATATAAGATATTAATTAAAATTGTATGGCTTATTAAATACATCATTGTATTATTCCATATACATCAAATTCTCAATAATTGTAATTAAAAGAAGAGTTCCTGAACCAAGTGGGTTGGTGTAATGGTTCAGCACTTCATCTTTAAGCAAGTGGTTGGGGATTCGAATCCCAACTCTTGTGAATAGAAAAAACTCATTGGCCAGCCCCCTACCGCATAGTGCGCTGACCGTGGGGCTATGGATTAGTCTCACGTCTGTCGACTGTGGAGATATCTTGGTCAAGACCAAAAAAAAAGTGGAGTTCCTAAAAAATTATTCGTGCATCGCACGGACAAACAGGTTTAATACTAGTGCTATTGAATGCAACAATGGAAAGTATGTCTCAGGAAAGACTTTTAAAGATTTTGTTTAAAGCTGATTCTATCTTTTTTTTTTTCCGGTTAGTTTTACAATGCATCAAAACTGAAACCTCTGTTGTGGGGTTTATTTGTAGCTTTCATGCATTGTGTTCAATTCTTCTCATACATGCTTACTTGGTTTGGATGCAGGTTCAAACTGCACCATGTTTTTGAGTTGTACGACAGGAAAAAATTCTGGATTTGTTCACATCTTTGTTGTTGGATTCTCAGGGATATTTTGGTGTGATTTCTTGCGGGATTTTTGCAGGATTCTTGCGTGTGAGGACCTGACCATGAATTTCTTTCTTTTTTTTGATATATTTACTCTCAATCAAGCTCATTTATATGGTTTTGTGCAGGACTCTATTGGGAGGGGACCTGACCATGGATTTCATTCTCTTTTTTGATATATCTACTCTCAATCAAGCTCATTTATATGGTTAAGCATTGTTTAGAATAAATTACATGGGAATGGATGTAACTGATCAAGTAAATATTGTTTTTATTGCGTTTTTTTTTTTTCTAAGTTGTACTTAAATTCTTGAGTTAAAATAGTATTTTTATATTTCTTTAAATATGCAAGTGAGAAAAAGAGAAAGGCTGACAGTTTTCGGAAGAGATTGTTGCTCAGACAACCAAGGAAATAAAATTGCATAAAACCATTCACATTGCTTGTTCAAATCTGCGTTTGCAGCAAGAAAGCTTTTAATAGGGGAAACAAACAAATGTTGACTAGCATGTCTCATGAGATAAGAATTCCACTATCTGGGGTTGTTAGCATCACCGTAATTCTTTCTACCGCATAACAAGATCTAGAGCGAAGACATGTTTTAGTTCTCATGCTATCTTTAGGATATTTGGTTCTTCAACTTATAAATGATATACTTTCCAAGGTTGATTCAGATACAAGTCTATCCTTGATATATTTCATTTTAGTGATAAAAGAGACATAATCCTTAAATATATACCTTTCCTTCTCCTTTTCTTTTTTGTCTTTGTTCTGCTTTAGGTAATGGTCATTCTAGGTTTCTAAGGATCATGTTGATCCACTCAAGATTTTCCTCACTTGATACATGAGTAATTTTAAGTCTCCAAAATTTTCCCTATTTTTCTGAGTTTTGCTTTATCTTTCTCTTTGCTGTCAGGAACAAGCCTGGGCTATTCCTATTTAATTGGGTCATTTAATCAATAATCGTTTAGTTTGATAGATTCATTACTTGTGTTAATAATGTTAGATAACACTACCTTTAAAGTTGAATTCTATCGAACCTAAATCGTGGTGTGCTCAAGTGTTCCATGCGAAAATCGTGCAATTTATTTCCAGTTTGTGTACTCAGTTTTGACCAACTAGAGCTGGTTTTGTGTCTACTTTGGACATCTTTGTCTGGATTTAAATATTAATTTAATTTAATTTTAAATTAAATTGTTATAAATATTAATTAATTTTTAGTTACATTGATTTAATTTAAAATTTAAAATTTAAAAAATAAATAATATAAATATATGTGGTATGGTGGAATCCGAGTAATAATAAAATAGGGGACCATGGTTGGATTAAATTAATTGTACTTTTTTCAATAAAATCAATGATTTAGAGCCCGAGCATCGCACAAGTATAATCAGTAGTTTAACACACCATCATAAGACAATAGGTAACTTTTAATTTGCACCAACCTAGTTTTAAAAAATAAAAATAAAAATTTGCACCAACCTTTATTCAACTAAAAGTGAATTGAAGAAATAAAAGGTAGGAAATATGACGGAGGTCTAATATGTTTATTCCACTCCTTTAGATCAGAGACAAAATAAGAGAAGCTAAGTGGAAATATCTATCTATCTATCTATAAACTCTATAAAGGAAGAGTTTTAGCAGCCTTTGGGGTAAATCTGTCAATCAACAAATAATTTTAAAGACAATGAAGCTTGACCATGGATATTTTGGTAAAAAATACATTTTATTTCACATGGATTCAATCTCAGCCGTTGATTCACAATAAGTTATTGAACTTGATCTCCTTCAGTATTTCGTTGATGTTTTCGTTTTCCTTCAGTTTCCGTTTTTCCACCTTCTCGCGTTGCCCGTTTTCACAGTAATCTCTGCCTCCTCTTTTAATCGCCTCGCCCGTTTTCATTCCTCCTCTGCGACCTACTGATCGCCTCCGATCCTCTGCCTCCTCTTTACCGGTAATCTCTCTCTACAAAGCCTTTTGTTCATTACTTTTCATAGTATTCCTCATTTGGATGCTCCTCTTCACCAGGTATCGTATTTATGTGTTGGTTTTTGGTGAAAACGGGGAGGGAGCAGTGGTAGAGCCATGCCTTTTGTTCATTGTTTCTCATATTATTTCTCAATTCGGTGGTCACTAATCTGCTTTTTCGTTCATTCTTCTCAATTCCTCTGCAATCTCTCATCTTCCATCGGTTTATTCTGCTTTAATGGACACTGGCCTTTTTCAATTGCTATCTCTCCTCTGCAATTGCAGTGCAAATTTCTCTTCCTCTAGGGTTTGGCCGCACAAAATCTTCAACTCTGCAACTCTTTGATCGTTCTCCTGGGATTATGTTCTTCCTCTTGATCCCAATTTTCGTTTGTTTTAGGCCCCAAGGCTTCTCATTTTCATTAGTTTTTGGGTATGGATTTTAACCATATTTTAACATATATTTTGTCTTATGTATTGATTATATTTCGTTTTCCTTTCTATTGGTTGAACAAGCATATTGAAAATTTGCATTTAACTAGATTGATGATGTACGTGCCAGAGATTGATGCAGATGGGGCTTCCATGGCAGGTGGAGCGGAGGATGGGAGATTGAGAAAGATGGAGAAACAGTGAAGCTTAAATCCCCAGAAACAATTATAACAGGTAATCAAGGTGAAGTTCAAATTTGTTCTACTTTCATCACGTAGGATTGGTAAAAATAATGAGATGACCTGCATCTTTGATGTTTGCTTTGATTTGTCAAGACCTGAGTGTACTAACTATACAATTCAGGATATAACTTTTAGACATAGAAAGTGGATCCTCATTATCACCATTATCATCCTTGGTTTCAAAATCTCTTCAAAATGACTCAGATTTCATGTTTTCAGGAACTTCATTTGATTATTTCATTGGTTGGAGCCTCCTCACACTGCCTTTTCAAATTCCATCTGGCTTATGGATATGGTGCTCCAGAATCTTAAATCTTTCCATGATTATCCCCTGGGTAAGGTCTCAATCTTAACTCCATGTTTTTTTCCATCTATTTTTCCATGTATTTATTTATTGTTACTCCCTTTTCTTTATTATAATTTTTTCCTCCTGTTAAGGATACTTTATCCTTGCCCCAGTGTACTTTCTTTGCTTCTACTCAAATATACTATTAGTCAAGAAAACAATAGCCTTTTGCAGTTAGCTTCAAAATGTAATGCAAACTTTTCCTTACACTATCAAACATATTTTCATTAACAGGTTCTCTGATTTTGGCTGAATTGTAGCCAACATGAAGCAGTAGGTTGGAGGGAAAATTTGAGCCATTTCTTTTCATTGGTCGTTGCTATAATTTGAAAGGTAACATGCAAGTTGTAATTTTTTTAAAGATTGTGCTATCATTTGTTTTATATGTTATAATGTTAATCATCCATTCATGGCAGTTTGCTTACTCTGTCTAGGCTTTCTGATTTGTGCATATATTGTGGTCTGTTTTGTTTATATAATGTTTAATGAAAGTTTATGCTTACATCTAGGGATGGATAGTTTTAACACAGGTTGGTTCAATTGCCGGTGGTAGCCGATATGATAACTTGATAGGGATGTTTGATTCAAAGCAAGTTCCAGCAGTTAGTGTAAGCCTGGGAATGGAGAGAGTATTTTCCATAGTGGGATGGTGAGTGTAACAGAAAGCTATCAGGGCAGCAAGGTATTGGAGAAGGCAATTGTACAATAAGTAGAATAGCATAACATAATTATGGGAGTAAATTGGTGGCTTAGGATAAGAGGGAAATGTGTGTGTGTGTGTGTGTGTGTGTGTGTGTGTGTGTGTGTGTGTGTGTGTGTGTGTGTGTGTGTGTGTGCGTGTGTGTGTGCGTGTGTGTGTCAGCCCATGAGGAAGATCATGAATTGAGTAATGTTGATGATAAAGTAGACTTCCGTGAAAAGAGAGATGAGGAGGTTTGGTATGATGGCTGTTGCTTTGGCTTGGCTCATTAATTTTTTAATATTTTTTGCCATGTGAGATATGGTTATGTTTCTATAGGTAATTAGTAGTATTTGCTCAAATTCAGGTGTTGGTTTAGTTGAATGAAAAGGATGGGGATATGGTTAAGGAGAGAGAGCGAGAGAAGCATACAGATAGAGAAAAGGAGAGGGAAAGCTATAGAGATTGGGAGAAGGACAAGGGGAAAGATAAAGCTAGAGAGAAGGAAAGGGTGATAAGTCAAGAAAAAGAAAGGTCAAGAGATATAGTAAGTAGAAAGACTCACGATGAAGATCATAAATTGAGTAATGTTGATAAGTAGACTACCACTTTTAGCATACCATTTTATGTCATAATTCTTTTGCTCTTTTTGAATGGTTCCTTTTCTCTTAGCGCATACCACATAGTACTATTAAATTTCTCTATCATTGTTAAATGCGTTGTTTGCTACCATTTTATGTCATCATTGAATTTTAACAAGAAAATGTATCCATCCGCTTACGGTCTTTTACTATAATTTGATATTCATATGCTTTTCGTTTCTCAATATTGATCTTCCTTTGTTTGTTGACTAAAATTATAGAAGTTAGGTTGCTAAATGGGGCTTTCGTGCAGTGGAGGACAAATAAGAATGCTTTTACTTTTCTCACCGCTTTCTATTTTGTTGTATAATGTTTCAACGTATCCCCCTCTTTAGACTTTCTCTAAGACATATAAGCTGTGAAACAATCTCTCCCCTGAAAATTGAGCATGTCCTTGGAAACATCTCTCAGTGATCATGTCCCTAGAAATATTTTGATAAAATGTTTCATCTCATCCCCCTCTTGATTCTCTAAGATATATCAGTTGTGAATGAATCTCTCCCCTGGAATTTGAGCATGTCCTGAAAACATCTCTCATTTTACTTTTGTTTGTATACCTCCATACTATGAAATTTTGTGAAATCTTATACCATATTATTTCACAGGTAACACCCTATTGGGAGAACAAAACAGCTAACATATATGTCATAAAAAAGTTTGAAATGCTTAGTAGGGGACATTTGTGTGAGTTTTCATGTTTTCCTTAATAGCATTAAAGTTATGTCCATTCTTCCATTCTTCAGTCAATATTAGAAAGAAAAAAAAAAGTTCTTTGTTATATAATATTTTAGTTTCATTATTTGATTTGAATATTTTTAGTTTGTTACTTTTATTTACACCACAGGTTGAGCATGTTAGAGTTGAAAGGAATGTGCTTGCAGAAGATGAGCATGCAATGATTGAATTGTGAAACTGTATTACTACATGTACCAAGTAAACTGATTTATTGCTAATGCATCCATCTTTTTTATGGTGGAAGCTCTTAATTTATACAAATAATGGATGTGGTTTTTCATCATTCTAAGTGTAGGTTTTTCACGTTGTAGTTTGAATTTCAGATAGGTCACTTGAGTTTTGTGGAGCCTTCTATCAACAACTTAGATTTGAAAAAGAAAATACATATTGAATTAAAATTCACCTTATACCATGGGGAAGACCAGTTTCATCCTTGCTTTTATCTGCTCAGCTTCTTTGTTCTTAAATGCTGCAATCCCCTTTGTTGGATACAAGATGAGTGGTCAGGACAGAGAAAAAGTAGTAGTTTGCAAAGGAAGACTGTTGTTACTCCTTTGAAGTAATGAGATCAGTAAATACTAAATAGGACTACAGTGTTAATGATGATAAATAATAAATTAAAAACATCCTGTTTATTTGTCATCTTCATATTTGTCAGTGTTGATTTTTGTATTTTAGATGCTTGAATAATTAATTTTTTTGACAAATTTTTTCCTTTACACTTTCCTTCCTTTTGAAAGATGTATTTTATGGGTGTGACACAGTAGACCATACAGGAAAGCTAGCTAAATCATGATATAATTTCATGGGTGTGCTCTTTTTATCAGATCATTGATTGATGAACTTTGAGGTGGAGACATATGGTATCTAGATAAAAAGAACTTCATCTCATATCACCTTGAAATTTAAAATTATGACTTATGATATCTACATGATACCTTTATAAGTATTTCTATTAACTTACAAGGCTTTTCTCTCAATTGGAAAACATCCAGCAAACTTAACAAAAAAAGTGCTTTATAAACAAAGGGCATATTGTAACTCCCCTACATAGTGAAATTGTCATTCACCTTTATGTCTATATTCCTAGCCCAATCACTTTTTTATTTTGTAACGGTAAAAGAAAACCATGATAAGATAAAGAAACCGTAAAAAAATCGCATCGTTGAAGTGTAAGGTTGAAACATAAACAGTTATTTACTACAATATTACGAGATTATATCATGCTCTACTAGACCAATCCCTTAGGATTTCAAAGGCAATTTAAACCTCACGCAAAAACAATAACTTTAAATTAATTCTTTATAAACCTTTGCCATTTACAAGAATTAAACTTGAAAGAACTACCTCTATAATAATGGTTGCATTAAGTAAAAACATGATTATTTCACTTTAAAGTTTAAAGTGTAATTCAATGACATTATTCACTGCTCTTACGAATTTAGAATATGGGTTGCCATTCAATAGAAGCCCAAAGAGGTGAATATGGTCCAAAATAATGAGAGATATGTAAAAAACAGGTCTGATTACGCATATCCCTGATCCTAAATGGAATGCAACAACGCAGGAATCTATATGTAAACATAATATCTATATAGATACGCTCGACGAATGACTCCTTCTCATAATGAGAATGTATATAACCCTATTCTGGTCCGGTATGGAATGAACTTATAATCATGGAATCGACTCGATCATCAGATTATAGATTATAAGTTCATAACCTTAGCCCATTCCCATTTTTGACGGAACAGGTCTAATAATTCTTTGATTCCAGTTAGTAAGATAAGAGTTGATAGTAAAATATGTTTTGACCTTTGAGTTGACTTTTCATTGTAACAAAGTAGAATTAATTAGTTTAAAGTTGTTTATTAGTATTTAGTTTATGTGAGTTAGAGAATTTCATATGACACAATTAATTACTTTTGATTTATAGAGTTGCTAATTATTTTTATTATTATTAAAATATATTTTAAAGATGCATATGAGTTATATATCTATTAATTAACTTATTTAAAATGTAAAATAACTATAGTGGTTACATATTATGAATTAATACCATTTAGGTGTTACATAAAAGTTAAAAAATTTAAAACCTTAAAGACCAAATATAAATCCACTTTAAAGTGCCTAATGATGAAACAAAAATAAAGTATTTAATCCATGGGACAAAAACACTTCCACTTCTACAATTCCATTTATATGGGCTTTACTATTATAAAAAAGCTATAAAATAAAATTACTCTTCTTGACATAAAGTTCATTTTGCACGTGCACAAAATAAAAACAAACACATTCTTCATAAAAAAAAACTTTCAAATTTCTTTTTTCCTATATCTAAGTTAGTTTGATCTTTTAATTCATAAATTATCTCTTAATAAACATTACAAAAATAATGCAGATTTTAAAATTTTCACGCGAAAACAAAATGGATATCCCCGTGCATCGCACGGGTCAAAAATACTAGTTCAAAAATAAAATTAGTGATAAAACCTACCCACAACCACAATTCAAACTAATATATCAATAAAAGTACCCAGATTTAAAAGACCACCAATTGTTAATGGTTCTCATTATAAAATTAGCAACAATCTGTAAGATCAAGATTTGGTCATGTGGTACAACTCTATGTTTTCATGATAACAAGTATTTATTTGTGGATGAACAACTATGATACTCTAATGTTTGTCTTGAGTGTTTTGACAAACAGGTTCTGATTCTGACACCAGAAGATATATTCGTCAGAAGTTCTGAAGATCAGAGGATCTGAGGATCAGAGGATCAGAAGATCAGAGGATCTGAGGATCAGAGGATCAGAGGATCAGAGGATCAGAAGATCTGAGGATCAGAAGATCTGAAGACCAGAAGCTCTGAGGGACCAGAGGCTCTGAAGGTCCAGAAGCAGAAGTTACGAAGGTCAGAGGATCCAAGCATCCCTCTGACTCTGATCACCAAGCTTCACAAGTTCCAACACGAAGCATAACTCTGATCAGAAGTCAATGGTTAAAGGCAAATGTCTCTATCAAGAAGTACAAGAGCAGTGTACTATTCTGAAAAGCCTACCTACCAAGGTTCAGCCACAGCAGGTTCTGGAAGTTCCAGAAATGCCCTCCAACGGTCATATTCTCTCAACAGAAATATCCTTTGCACCTTGGACTATAAAAGGCTGAAGAAAAAGAAGAAAACTAAGAGAGAAAAACCAAGAGCTGCAATACAAGAAAAGATTCAAGCCTCTACTTTCTTCATCTGTTCTTATTTAGTTTACACTCAGCTTATTTAGAAGCAAACCTTTGTAAACACCAACCTCAAACAGTTGTTTGATTTTCCTTAAGGGACCGGGTAGGTCAGTATCCTTAAGAAGACTAAGAGAGTGAATCTTAGTGGTGATTCCTTTAGGAGATCAAGGTTGATCGGATCCTAGAGAAGACTAAGAGAGTGAATCTTGGTGTGAGCTAAGTCAGTGTATTGTTAGTCACTTGTAGGTTTCAAGTGCAGTTGTAACAATTATCTGATTAGTGGATTGCCTTCATTCTAAGAAGGAAGAAATCACCTTAACGGGTGGACTGGATTAGCTTGAGGGATTTATCAAGTGAACCAGGATAAAATACTTGTGTGCTTTTCTCTTCTCTCTATCTTTATCCGCTGCACCATCTATCTTAGAGAAACCGAAAAGATTTACTTTAAATCTTAAGGGGAAAGTTTTTATATTGAAAACGCTATTCAACCCCCCCTTCTAGTCGTTTTTCACACCTTCACAATCATCAACTTAAAATTTACACCCACACAAACATGCAAATGGTTATAAACATAGTATTTTAGTTTCTCAATTTAGTTCATTTTTTGTTATTTTTGTCCGTCGTTCTGATATATTTTGTTTAGTTCGCGTCTACATCAACTTCCATTTAATCAATATATTTATATTTGATTTCTTTGAAAAAGAAAAAGAAAAAATCAATAAAGTGAGGTTCAGATTCCCCTGACTGCACCGTTTGACCAAGCCTTCCCATTGGCTGAAAATTCGGAAGTAGATATGGGTTAGATTTGTGGAGTGAGAAAAGGCACCGTTCTGCTTTCTTTTTCTTGCCCATTTTTATTTTCTTCCGCTTGCACCCTCTCGGGTTTTTTTTTTTCCAGACCTACGTTTTGGGCTGAAAACATTAAGACTGACTCCTTCATCATCTTCTCCTCGAGTCTCTTTAGTAACCTAGTTCATCATCTTTCTCTGTAGTGACCTAGTTCATCATCTTTCTCTGTAGTGACCTAGTTATATGATGGAAGCTATGATCCTTCATTGCCGCAAATTCCTTGTCTCCCCATCGCGGTTCAAGCCTGCTTTGCTCACAGCACCATCATTTTGCTACTCCTACTGAAGCCCCATCTGATGGCTCCACGAAAAAACCATCTAATGGTAACATTGCTCTTACTCATTTATTTTGTTTCTCTTACCATTTTCTAAATTTGATTTTTCCATGCTAACATTGCTCTTACTCATTTATTTTGTTTCTCTTACCATTTTCTAAATTTGATTTTTTCATTTTTGTCCTGTGACAGAAACACCTCCCCCTGTCTTAAAGGGGAAGAATAAAGTAATGGTAGCCTACCATGAGGCTGGCCACGCCTTGGTGGCCAGATACACCAAGGGGGCTCCCTCTATTTTAAAGGCAACTATCGTGCCTACAAAGAAATACTTAGGTTGCGTCACTCTTGCCCGTCCGAAGTATTTACTGATGTATACTCGTCTGGAGCTTCTAGCTCTTCTTGATGTGACCTTTGGAGGTCGGGTTGGTGAGGAGTTGATATTGGGCCTGATGACGTCACAACCGGAGCTGCTGGCGATTTTATGAAGGCAACGCGGATAGCCACTACGATGATTACCATGTACAGGATGGATAGGGTTGTAAGCTCAATGTTCTTATCTGACTTTTTGCGTCAGCAACTGACCCCTGATCTGAGATTAATGAATTAATGATACATTGTCAAAGGAATCATTGTCAAATGTTCCTTTGAGCAATCATGAATCTCAGATCAGGGTCAGTTGCTGACGAAAAAAGTCAGCTAAGAACATTGAGCCTACAACCCTATCCATCCCGTACATGGTAATCATCGTAGTGGTTATCCGCGTTGCCTTCATAAAATCGCCAGCAGCTCCGGTTGTGACGTCATCAGGACCCAATATCAACTCCTCACCAATCTGATTTTTTCATTTTTATCTTGTGACAAAAACACCATTCAAGCTGCTGGCCAATACCCTACTTTGCTCACTGCCATCTGATGGTGTTGTGCATCAGATGAGAGTGAACAAAACTGAAGCCCCATCTGATGGCTCCACGAAAAAACCATCTGATGGTAACATTGCTCTTGCTCATTTATTTTGTTTCTCTTACCATTTTCTAAATTTGATTTTTCCATGCTAACATTGCTCTTACTCATTTATTTTGTTTCTCTTACCATTTTCTAAGTTGCTCTTTTGGTTTTTTTCCCCTATATCTTAGTGTGGTTGGAAAATAAGGACATAGCATGGTAACTAGGCATCTTTGCCATGTAAAACAGCTTTTTCATCACGCGTCCCTTTTTATCTTATGTGTTATACTTTATGATGATTTTCAGGTTGATGCTGAATCTTCTAAAGAATTGGAACAATGGAACGAAATGCTTAAAAATGATGCCATCAAATTATGCCAGGAGAACAATTTCAATACAGGATTTTTTTAGGGTAGTGATAACAACACTGTTTCTGATGCATGTGAACTGAAGGTATCTCAGTTTGAAATAGTATGCAGAATTCATATATTGGAGCCATTTCATTTATTGGATCTTCACAGAAAGCATTTACTCCATTAACTTTCAGGTCAGACTTGAGCATATCCTCGAGAGAATTGCATTGATATTTGAGGCTGCAAATACAGAAAGGCCATCTGCTGTTACAAATAATCTTTTTATCGGTGGAGCACTAGCTGCAAGATCTGTATACACACTGCAACACTTGGGAATCACCCATATTTTGTGTCTGTGTACTAATGAAACTGGACAGTCAGCTTCTCAGTTTCCCGATCTATTCACATACATAAATTTCTCTGTAAGCCATTTTCTCGTGTCTAATTTTTACCCCAGTTATCCTATTGATTTGCTTGCAGAGGTCTAGTTTGACTTCCTTCTTGATGTCTGAGTTGGCATGTTATTTTCATGCATGTCCATTATGATAACTTCTTGATTTTCCAATAACTATTTAAATTTTAAAGGACCAGTCATTCACAAAAGTTCAAGTTTTTAGATGCATGCATGAGCTAGAAGTGTAGACAAAACACTGGTTTGGTTTCAGTGCTTAAGTTTAATTTAATTATGAAGAATGGAAGTAGAACTGTTGACTAATTGATTGTAGAAGTTCTAATACTATGAGCATGTTTGCATACACGCTTATTGGAGCTTATCTACTAGAAAAAGCAGGAATAAGCTCCAACAGGTGCTCTTTGGTTTCCATCCAAACGGGTACTATGTCTGCGAACTATCATTGCAAACGCTTGAGATGTTAGGTGTCACTGCCAGCTCATGGATGATTTTTTATCTCTAATTTCGTATGCATACTCTACAACTTTTGTATAAATTGTTTCAGTTAAATTTTCACTTTTTAATAGAGCCCAATGAGGCAATGGCTTCAATTGATAATGTAGCCAATACCACAAAACAGGATAAGGCTTGGTTGTTCTGTACCCTACAACTTGCAGCTTAATCCAGACTTGAAGTTTTTCCTGCATAAATAACATACTTGATATATTGGTCCACTATGGACATATTGAAATGGATTCTTCCCTTTTTTTCCTGTGTTTTCTGCTGTTCGTTTGATCACCTTTGGCTGGTGTATTTACTTGTTAAGGCTTGCTTCATCATTTTCTCGCTTATCCTTTAATGTATTTGCTATTCTGTATGAGGAGTTATGCTTGTTCTTATGCATATTTACAATACTCTTTTCTATTATTAAAGATGCCAAAAGTACTCTTCAATTCTGCTCAGAAATAAATGCTCATATTATTTCCATTCATCTCCCATTTGAACAGATCTGTGACAATGTGGAGTCCAACATCAGCAGCATATTTGATGAAGCTTGTGATTTTATAGATTATGTTGAGCAAACAGGTCAGAGAGTTTTAGTTTATTGCTTTGAGGGAAAAAGCAGAAGTGTCACTTTGGTTCTAGCTCACCTGATGCTCCGGAAGTAAGTGAAAATATAAATACAGTTTTAGGTTAAGTTGAAACTGTTTCTATGGATCCAGTTTTCCATAACCAATCATTCTACCTTTGAGTGATAAAATATTTACATGGTTTATTTCAAAAAAAAAAAACTAATATTGCGTGAGATAATAAGAAACGTTTATTGCATTTATAACTAACGGGGCCAATATATTAGAGATTTTAAAACTACCAAAATTGGTTAAAACGATTGGGATAAGATGAGCAGAATTTAAAGTTTTAAAAATCAAAGAAATGAGAAAAGCATATCTGATTGCAGAAGCACATCCACTGCATACAAGAGATAGAGAGTTAATAATCAAAGGACTCAATCTTTTTTAATTTTTACTGTATCTTTAGACCAACCAACAGATGCAAACCAAGAATAGAAAAGGAACTTGTAGTAATACAACATCTAGATGGCTTCAACTCACTTGAGCATGGAAGGACCCACTATTCACTTCTTCAACTCACTTCTGGAAGCGGATCCAGCTCTGACATGGGAGAAATTCCGAGAGGCGCTGTTGGAAAGGTATGGAGGACACGGGGAAGGAGATGTTTATGAGCAGTTGACGGAGCTCCGTCAAAGAGGGTCGATCGATGAGTACATAACTGAATTTGAGTACCTCACGGCTCAAATTCCACGGTTACCCGATAAACAATATCAAGGTTACTTCCTGCATGGTCTGAAAGAAGAAATCAGGGGGAAGGTGCGTAGCCTCTCAGTCATGGGGGGTCTTAGCAGGTCGAAACTACTCACGGTGGCACGCGTGGTAGAGAAGGAGGTGAGGGGAGAAAACGGGTCAGGTTTTACCCGCGGAACACGATCGCATGGGTCCGGGTACAAATCCGGGGCCACCGGGTCGGGGAAGGTTGGAGGAAACGACTGGATTTGGGTCAAAGGAGGGCAAGGCCAAGGACCCACAATCAAACCGGGAACCAGTGGGCCAAAGGTAGACCAAAAAGCCCAGAATGAATCTCGACGTAATGGGCCAAGGGATCGGGGATTTTCACACCTCACGTATCAAGAGCTACTTGAAAGAAAACAAAAAGGCTTATGTTTTAAGTGTGGTGGACCCTTCCACCCAATGCATCAATGCCTAGATAGGCAACTTAGGGTGCTGATAATGGAGGAGGGAGACGATGAGCAGGAGGGAAAAGTCTTGGCAATGGAAATAGAAGATCACGAAGAAGAGTTAGAAGGGGAGATGTGCGTGCTCAATCTCTATAATTTGGGAGGCAATTCCAGTTCTCCGCCGCAAACTATGAAGCTCCAAGGAAGAGTGCACGGGGTGCCGATTCTGGTCCTTGTGGATAGCGGTGCCACTCATAATTTCATTGACCAGAGGTTGATGCAGAGAATAGGGTGGGAAACTGAAGAAACCCCCAGGATGTCCATTAAGCTTGGCGATGGGTACCAGTCATACACTCACGGGAAGAGCAAGGAAATCGAGTTGGCACTAGAGGGGTATTCCCTCAGATGTGCTCCTCACTTGTTCGACCTCGGTGGACCTGATTTAGTTCTGGGAATTGATTTGTTAAAGACGCTGGGGGATACCATCATCAATTGGGGGAAGCGTTCCATGAAATTCTGGCACGAGGGGCACTGGGTTGAGTTGCAGGGTCTGGAATCAGGTGCAAACGCCTTGGAAGCCTTGCAGAGCATCATCAGCCGTTCAAAAGGGCTAGGCGTAGCAGGGTTGAGAACCATGGGAAAAATTCAGCAAGAGGGAGATGCGGAATTTAATTTAACTCCAGTCCAGCAAGGAGAACTGCAAGCAGTGCTTACCAGATACGATGATGTTTTTGCAGCACAAGAGGGATTACCTCCAAGCAGAGGAAAGGAGCACTGCATCAATATTAAAGAAGGGGCAAGGCCAGTTAATGTCCGCCCCTACCGTTATCCTCATGTGCATAAGAACGAGATAGAGAAGCAGGTTAAAGAGATGCTTACTGCAGGAATCATACGCCATAGCACAAGTGCTTTCTCCAGCCCGGTAATCCTTGTCAAAAAGAAAGATAATTCTTGGCGAATGTGTGTAGATTATAGAGCTTTAAACAAGGTTACAATCCCAGACAAGTTTCCTATACCTGTGATTGAGGAGCTGTTGGACGAGCTACACGGAGCAACATATTTCTCCAAGCTCGATCTGAAATCAGGTTATCATCAAGTGTTGGTAAAGCCTGAAGATGTTCATAAAACGGCATTTCGCACACACGAGGGGCATTATGAATTCCTGGTGATGTCGTTTGGCTTGATGAATGCACCCTCGACCTTTCAAAGCCTCATGAATGAGGTATTCCGTCCCAAGCTCCGCAAAGGCGTCTTAGTTTTCTTTGACGGTATACTCGTCTATAGTAAAGATTGGGCATCTCACATGAAGCAACTAGAGGAGGTCTTGCAAACTCTAAGGGAGCAAAGTCTCACAGCCAACAGGAAAAAATGCCACTTTGCACAAGGAAAAGTGGAATATTTGGGGCATTTAATCTCTGCACAAGGGGTGGCAGTAGATCCCAACAAGGTTGCGAGTGTTAGAGAATGGCTAACTCCCAGGAATGTAAAAGGGGTTCGAGGTTTCCTTGGTCTAACAGGGTACTACAGAAAATTCATAAGGGATTATGGAAAGGTAGCGAAGCCATTAACCGAGCTCACAAAGAAAGACGCATTTTGTTGGGGAATTGATGCACAGCAAGCATTCGAGATACTCAAAGACAAGCTCACATCAGCACCTGTTCTTACCTTAGCTGACTTTGGAAAGGAGTTCATCATCGAATGCGACGCATCAGGGAACGGTATCGGGGCTATCCTAATGCAAGGGAGAAACCCAATCGCATACTACAGTAAAGCTTTGGGAGTTAGGAACTTAGCAAAGTCTGCCTACGAGAAAGAGCTTATGGCCGTGGCTTTGGCTATACAGCACTGGAGACCAAATCTATTGGGCAGGAGATTCACTGTGTCTACAGATCAAAAAAGCCTCAAAGAACTCTTGCAACAGAAAATCGTTACAGGGGAACAGCAAAATTGGGCGGCGAAACTTTTGGGGTATGATTTTGATATAATTTACAAGCCGGGGAGATTGAATAGAGGAGCAGATGCTTTGTCCAGAATCCGGGAGGGGAGTGAACTTAATGCCTTGGTTTCATATCCAAATTGGGAAGAGCAAAGACAAGTGAAGGATGAAGTGTTCAACGACATGCGGCTCCAACAAATCATCAAAGCTATTCAAGAAGATCCAAAATCCCACCCTGAGTTCACCTTCCAGCAGGGAATTCTCTTTTACAAAGGTAGGCTTGTTTTGTCTAAAACTTCTTTTCTCATTCCCAAGATGTTACATGAGTATCACATGTCTCCACAAGGTGGCCACTCAGGTTTCCTAAGAACTTATAGACGTTTGGCTGCAAACATCTACTGGATTGGGATGAAAAATACAATCCAGGAATTTGTGCGCAGCTGCGACACATGCCAAAGGCAGAAGTATCTGGCTGCCTCACCAGGAGGTCTCTTACAGCCACTACCCATTCCGGAGTCCATTTGGGAGGACTTATCGATGGATTTTATCACGGGCCTGCCAAAGTCCAAAGGTTTTGAAGTTGTATTGGTGGTTGTCGACCGCTTATCAAAATATAGCCATTTCCTAGCGCTGAAACATCCTTATACCGCGAGGAGTATTGCGGAAATTTTCACCAAGGAGATTGTTAGATTGCACGTGGTCCCTTCCTCTATTGTCAGTGATAGAGACCCAATTTTCATGAGTCACTTCTGGCAAGAACTCTTCAAGTTGCAGGGGACACACTTGAAGCTGAGTTCAGCATATCATCCCGAGTCTGATGGACAAACCGAGGTGATAAATCGTTGTCTTGAAACGTACTTGAGATGTTTCTCTGCTGATCAGCCCAAAACTTGGGTAACTTGGTTACATTGGGCTGAGTACTGGTATAATACTACGTTTCACTCCGCTACCAATCGAACCCCCTTTGAGGTGGTGTATGGACGCAAGCCTCCGACGATTGCTCGTTGGGGATTGGGAGAAACTCGTGTGGCAGCAGTACAACGAGAACTGCTTGATCGGGATGAGGCATTACGTCAGCTCAAACTGCAACTCCAACGTGCGCAGGATCGCATGAAGACTCAGGCTGATACCAAGCGAGTGGAAAAATCTTTCGTCCTTGGTGAATGGGTGTTTGTGAAGTTGCGGGCCCATAGACAACAATCTGTGGTCAGTCGTGTGCACGCGAAATTGGCTGCACGTTATTTTGGACCATATCCTGTGATTGCCCGGGTCGGAGCGGTTGCTTACAAACTTAAACTGCCTGAAGGGTCCAGGGTGCACCCCGTGTTCCATGTCTCCCTGCTCAAGAAAGCCGTGGGAAATTACCAAGAAGAAGAAGCACTTCCAACACAATTGGCGGGAGAGGATTATGATTCAGTGGAGCCTGATGCTATCTTGGCAACTAGACTGGTGAAACCGCACGGAGAGGAAGTCCAGCAGCTACTGATACAATGGAAAGGAAAGCCAACTGAAGAAGCTACTTGGGAGGATGCTATCTTGATTAAAAGCCAGTTTCCAGCCTTCAACCTTGAGGACAAGGTTGCTGTTTTAGAAGGGGGTATTGTTAGGACCCTTGACCCATTAGCAGGCCCAAACGCTGCATTAGTCCATCAGGAGCCTGTGGGACCAAAGGAATGGAAAGTATATTCTAGAAGGGGCAGAAAGGGGAATCAAGGAAAGGGAGAGTAGGCCCACAGATGGGGAATGAAGGTTGATTGTAACCGTTTTAGGATATAAGGAAAGAGAGTGAGGTTGAGAGGCATTCTGGAATCTTTTGTGAGAATAGAGATGAATAGGAAGCTGTGAGCTTCCTATAGGAGCTTTGCTCTGTGTCAGATTTGGGATCCTACTCCCTCTCTGTAATTTCCAGTTCTTTTATGCAATAAACAATCAATCATTACTTTCTGAGTCTCTATTACATTGTTTTCAGCTTTTCTGTTAAACGGGTTCCTAACATATAGTAATTTTGAGTTTTTTAGAAGAAAAAAAAGATACTAAATATTTAGCATTAGGTTTTATATTTTTCTTTAATTTAAATCATTTAAAATGGGAAAAAAGCGGTTCTTAATCAATGATCAAGGCAAAATCTACACGATTAGCTAACTTTTTATATGAATTTGACATATTGGACACTGCTCATAGATTATAATTTCTCAACAATTTATAAAAGTAGGGGTTGTTACTAAAAGTTTGAATTTGATGAGGTTTCATTTTCTTACAATACAAATGAGGAGACCTCGAGTTAAAGCCTCACAAATGAAGTACCCATAACATCAGCCAACAGGCTCATACCCTCTCAAAGGTTTGAAATGATGACAAGAGACTCATCATGATGTGTTTATACTTAGTTAGTTCTAAAAAAATATTAATCGTTTTTTTCATATGCACTCAAATTTCATTTATTGTATTCTTTCATATAGTAGGAGGAGGTTTTGTAGGATGTTTTACAGGAGAATAAATCATTTAAGCAACACGGATGGTGCTTCATTGTTTGCCTAGAAATTTAAAATAACCCACTTGTATTCTCTTACAACATTCATACTGTACATCTTCAACCCAATAATCTATGAGAAATTTTGTATGTAGTGTGTGATAAGATTTGTTATATAATAGAGAAAGACAGAGTAAAGTAGTGTGTTACAAAGTCTTGTACAGAAGCGTTTAATGAATAAAATAACTCTATTACATTTTACATCCCAAAGAACAAGCAAACACCCAAAAACTCACTTACAAAGGTTAAAAACCCAAAAGGGAAAGGAAAAAAAAAAGAACTTTTTCCAACTTTTCTTTTGACATTCTGCACAGTTAATACACATTCCTTTACTTGACATAGTACTAAAGGATAATGCTAAATTACAACCTCAACTAAATGAGAAAATTCAAAAAGAGAGTGAATCAGAAAACTTCAGGTAAAGGCCTTCCTTCCAAGAATGACTTAAACAACACAAATGATCTTTCAGGCTGAGAGAATGGGGCTTCATGAGAGGCACCTCTAACAGTGGCAAACGAAAGGATGCTTCCATAAACTTGAGTCCACCCACCAACCTAGTTTCATTAACTGAGATTAGTTTATGGTGTCTATACTATTTGGATCATATTAAAATGGAGCCTGATTTTCTCAATAATTCAAACTAGCAAGATGTTTAATTACTATATATACCTGCTGGCCTTCAAACCATACTCTGTAAGGGACTGTTGTATTCAGTCCTAATTTTGTTGCCAACTTTTGAACTAAGGTGTGGCTTCCGGTCAATGGAATTACTGAGTCTTGATTTCCACTGCAGCAAGAAAGAACAATACACATGGTTATGTTAATTAGCACTGAAACACACATGTACGAGTCTTCAAGCTCAAGTAACTACAAAAATCAAAAGGAAAAGAAAAGGTTTTGGTTATATTTATTTACCTGTAAATTAAGACCCGAACACCAGCGTTTATCAGTGATCCAACAATTGGGAGTGTAGGCACTTCCAGGTTGAGCATATCATAGTCCAGGACGCTGTTACCAACACAACAAAGATCAGCTAAAATCATGGTGGACAAGCTAAGCTGATTCTGGTGACTGATCTTCAAATTTTCAAAGATCAATTAAGCAAAACCAATTTGATTTGGATATCCATTTGCACTGATGCAAAGATGTTCACACACATTTCAAGATAAAAAGTGAACAGAACTTATGAATTGAAATGAAAGTCCGTTCACTTTACACTCAACTGGTATCCAAATGCACTGAAGGCTATATTTCGAGACCCGTTGGTGTCAGTGCTAACAGACTCCCTTCAAGGCAAAATGTGAACAGAATTCTTCTTATGAATTGGGATGAAAGTGCCCCCATGTTAGCTCAACTCGTGTCCAATCACTCGCTGAGTTTTTTGCTTAGTGAGAACTGAGAAGGACTTACTTGCTGCAGACATCCCACTTCCGAACTCCAACAAGCTTTGCATGAAGTGCCTCTTCTACATCTTTACGTTTTAAGTAGTTTGTAACCTTGTCATCTACACACACATCTATCCTCTCATTTGCTTGCGGTCAAAATACAAGACAATAATGCTAATGAGCAAGCCAAACTTGAAAACCAGTGAGTAGTAGAAGTAAAATAGTAGATAAAGTGATGGAAAAAGCAAGCTAACAAGGGAAGACTCACATGTGTTTGAGGACAAATAATCTTCGATTGTGATAACACTGAGGAAATGCAAATATCAAGGGTGACATCATATTTGTCCACAAATTTACTGGTTTCTTTGCTCACCTGTCCCATAACCTTTGAACAAATAGGTGAAACTGAGTCTCTATAGCGTACCGAGAATAGTTACACACTCTAGTGAACATGTTATATGTTGAATCTGATATTAGTCCATGAGACCAGAAGAATTCAGCCCTAGAATTGAAGTCAGTTGCATATTCTAGAACTGGATTACCCAACTGCATTTCAACACAAGAGGCCATTCAATTATATGTGAGAAAGAAAGCATCACTGATAGATAGGTAAGACTTAATGTTACTTACAGCTATGCCTTTCAGATTGAATATACTGTTCTTTTTGTTCATTTCAATCATGAGATTTGCAAGTTGAGGAACATAATGACCTGATATGTAAACACAAATAATAGTAAAACTTGTTGCAGTCTGCTTTTGAAATGGAATTTTCATAGATAACTGCATCTATGGATACACGGTGGAAAACCACGGTGAAGCTAAAATCATGACAAACAACCACAAAAGCTAAGGAATGAAGTTGCTTCAATCCACCGTGATTTTGGTTCACCGTAGTTTTACACTGTATACCGAAAGTATGCACTTAAACAAAGGTGACACATTTACCTGCATAACTTTCCCCAGTTAGAAACAAATCTCTATTCCTGTATTGTGGGAACTTGTTGAACCAGCGTTGCAGAAATACAACATTGTCCCTGGCTTAAGAATTCAAAAAGCACTGCTTCAGATGACATTATATGAGTGAATAATGACAATTTGAGTATTCAAGGACAACACAATCATACTGAAATGAAAAAGTATAGCATTCTAAAGCTTGCGTACACAACAAGAGATGAGGAATAATCATGTATAGTGCCATACGAAAGCTAGAATGACATTCTAGTATTTTACCACTAATCACTATTTCTTGTCTCAACTTTTTTAAAAAGCCTAAGCAGTATAAAACATGAGATATGTGCCTTTTCCCATAGAAGTAGGATTAAAAGGAGCTTTCTAAAGAGAAACATTTTTGTCCCAAAAGATTAAAAAGAAGGGTCTAAAAAAGTAATTGGCATTAGTGAAGGATATATACCTGTTACCTCATCATTCACTGTCATATAGGAGGAGCTACCTTTAGCATATGAGAACCCCACTCCAACTGGTGTCTCCAAACACAGCATGTTTGCCTCTGCAACACAAAAGTAACTCAATGAGTACAGTATCATATTTGTAAATTCTTCTGTAATTGATTTTAAGTCAGAATCAATTATGTAGAATATTAACACCATAACCAACATATCTACAGTCTACCTGACAAGTCGAAATGCAGACATGGTCATTACAGATGACCCTAGTACAAGAAAATCATCACATCTCTTAGATGCTTCCATTGCCATATCAGCTCTGTCCTTGGGAACATTATCACCAAAGAAGACAACCTTCACAATTATGTACAATGAGAACATTAAGGAAACACAGCCAATTCATATTCAATTTACTTAAACAAGAATCTACATGTAGCTAGCATAATAAGACACAAATTAAAATGATCAAGAGTCTCTGTGCTAATAGATTCTTCCCTTCAGATCAATAAATTAAAGAGTGCAGTAACTCATAACTCTTATGCTTCTCTTGCTCCCACTTATTACCAGCTATAGTAATGATTAATGAAGAATAATTATTAAGATTTAAAAAAAACCAACGGACTGAAGTATCCACACCAGTAAGAGCCAAATATTTCAACTGAGAGAAGCAAGATGGCTTACATCAGGTTTGAGAACTCCGTTGCACTTGTGGCAGGTTGGGATGATAAAATCCTCCTCCCAAAATCTTTCATCAATCTCAATATCACCATCAGGCCTTTGTTTCATGCCAAAGCTCTTGTCTGACCCAGGGTCTCCATGGTCCAAATTTTCAATTGCTTCTGCCCACTGATTTAACACAAATCATGCAAAATTATATTCATCATAAAGGAAAGCTCAGAACAGTTGCATACATCCTATAGTTTTGAGAAACAAAACTCCAACTACTGCACTCATTGGTAAATTATAAAGCAATTTTCCCATTTTCAATCAACAGTTATGACACAAGTCATGTTCCCCAACTTTCAGTATAAGGATCACATATTACATATTAAACACATGTGAAAAACAATATAGTGATTGAAACATAAAACATTTTCCTAAAAAAAACTCATTTGACTTGGTATATCTAGGGGTTATCCTACAAATTTATTAACACCTCATGATTCAATTGTCTCAAAATCTTCATTTTTAAGTTAGAATTATCAAGAAGTACAAGAAAATAAGTATTTAAGAAATCAGTTTCTTGGAGTGCATGTGCAATACAGGGTAAGAGGTTTACCAGCCCCACAAACCACTTGGAATCTTTCACTAGCTATTCTTATCCCATACTTATCACCTGTTTAAATAGATGACATTTTTAACCTCTAAAATACTTATCACAATGAGCAGCAGATGGTTGTGCCGCGGTAAATTTCCTCCATCCAGCATAGCTCCTCGCCCAATATCGCCTCCTGGATCGACTTGAACGGAGAAACTCCTTATGTCAAAAGAAAGAAGAACTTAAACGCAGATTACGGTGACATGGAAAAACGAAATACGAGATTATGTAGTCAATCAGTGAAATCCTGAGTATATTTGCCATTTATCTCTAGTTGACTTTTTCTTTTCTTGAGGATCATTATCATAATATAGATATAGAGTAAATTACACTCCACTTTCCAATGACTCCATTATCTCTCTTTCATTTATTACCCTTCTTCCCTTTTCTCTTTCTTCTCCCTCTGTATCGAACCTCTTCCTCCTCCCTCATGTGCGCCTCTCATCTTTCTATTTTACTTTGAGGTTTTCGAAGCATTTTTTCACTCAAAAGTGGGGTGTTACATGTATTTTGCACTACAAATCACGAATTAATTTCGGAATCTAAGATTCCGAAATAATTCGAAACTTGAAAATCCGAAAATGTGGGGTATGAAATCTAATGGTTGGGGTGGCAAATCCAAATCTCGCAAAAATATTGAGTGAGTTAAATTGCGAGAAGTGATTGACTCAATTTGATTTGATTCAAACCAATTAAACAATCAAACTGTACCAGATATGTGAATTTGCATTATTTCCTCCACCCCTAATTGAATAATTGTGAGAAAACACTAAGCGAGTAGCTGAATGCCCAGTATAATAGAACTGCGATATATATTGTTTCGCTGTGCTATTGCCGGTGGAAGCTTCTGGAGAGTCAACTATTTAAAAGTCGTGAAGGTTTAGTAGAACCGAGTTCGTGGAGGGAAACTAGTGATTTTCGGATGCAATGTGGCCATGGTTGAAAGAAATGGTTACAGTTGGGGTTTCAATGGGACAAAAGAAAAAAAAAACAAAAGAAAGAAGACAAAGAAATTACAGGGAGAAGAATGGAGGTTCGATGAAGAAGAAGAAAGAGAAAGAAAAAGAAGAAGAAGGGTAATAAATGAGATATAGAAATTTTGAGAATTAAAATTAAACTAGTGTTTTTTACCCGCGCGTTGCACGGGGAATATTTCTATTGTATTTGATACATCAATTAATACTTTGATTATTAAAAATATATTAAACAACGAATGAAATATAAGAGTCAGCATTGATGAGTAAAGTGGACATAAGCACTTCTCTTCTAAGCCCGATTGAGACCAACGGGAACTCGTTTCACATTCTTCGTAAATATGAAGACGATAACACAAATCATAGATATAAGAAAATACCAACATATTAATCTTAAAAAGAATGAATGTGATAGTAGCACAAATCAAGATTGTGTAAGATAAATCATAAAGTATAACATTATTGTGTTTATTCCAACTAAGTAGGGATGACAATGGGTAGGTACTATAGTACCATCCCCATATCCGCGTTTTTAAAAAACATATACCCATCCTCATACTCACGTGGGTAGCAACTCGAAGCTCTCCACCTTTAGACAATTCAATGTCATTACAGGAAGCTATCCATCTTTGCCAAAATCTAAATTTAGGGATGACAATGGGTCTCGAAATCATAGGGTACCCGCAAAAAATATCCACCATGGATAGGGTAAAAAACCGCTAAATGGGTATGAGATTGGGTATAGGTATACCAGCAAAAAAATAGTGGGTATGGGTGCGGATATGGGCACTATAGTACCCAACCGGCCATACCCGCACACATATGTTATTATTATTATTATTATTATTATTATTATTATTATTATTATTATTATTATTATTATTATTATTATTATTATTATTATTATTATTATTTGGGAATATATTAACAAATTAACTTAAGCTATAGCTTTCAAACTCACTCTTTTTAAAAAAGTTAGAGATATATTAATTAATACTCTAAAAATAAATAAAAAATAAATTAAGATAAAATCAAGAAAGAAACCACCTAAATCCTAATCAAATCTAAAATTTAAAAATGTATTTTTTTTACTCTAAAAATAAATCAAAAATAAATTGAGATAAAATCAAGAAATAAACAACATAAATCCTAATTAAATCTTAAATTTTAAAATGTATTTTTTATGAGAATTAACCTGAGAATGACACGTGTAATTTTTTTTTCCAATAAGTGAATATTCTACACCCTAGAAGATTTTCTTTTCCTCAATCCTTTTGCTTTTGATTAAGAAGAGAAAAGCAGGAATCCTTGAAGCATATGAGTCTTACAATTAGTTGAAGAACACAATCAATTCATGAGGAAGATTGAAACAGAAACCCAAAATGAAGTCTTGAAGAACAAAAAACCCTCCTTCACCAATTTGAAAGGACTGTGGTGAAAAAATTGTATCTTGTGTATTTGTGAATCTTGGGGTAGAGCCCTTGTGAAACAAAATATCAAAGGCACATTTCAGCGGTCAAGAGAAACAAAAAATGGTGTAATGCCCCAAATGTGCACACCCCAACAAATTATCTATATATGTGAGAAAAAAATAAAATAATTCTCCCACCCAAATAATTGTGGTTACTTCACCAATGAACTTATACTAACGATCAATTTAAATTGAACTTAAGGAAATATATAGAGCAAAGTAAGATAAGTCACCCAATTGACATACTAAAACATGATTATATGCAAAACTGATGAGTTTGAGGAAAATATGAACCAACGTTAAGAATGCGCTAAACATACTCATGAAGATTAAATATGAACTCTTCATATGTTTTCATTAATTTGATTGACCTGTGCATCATAAAAAAAAATTTAGTAAGTTGTGCATAATTCGCATACATTGCAAATAGTATGCTTATACACACAGCTCAAACATGATGAATAAAAAGTAGCAAAATTTGAGAAATGAATATAAGTTCAGGCTATCCTAAGTTTCGTGAATTTCTACAAATTATACCAAAATCTGGTTTAGAAAGACTTCACACGCATGGATTTCTACAAACTATACCAAAATCTTGTTTAAAAAAATACGAAAGCGGAAGGAGAACAAAAGAAATTTGCATATGCATAAATTTGTAAACTTTTGGATCGAAACACACAAAATATGTGAAATTTAAGAAACTAGGATTAAATTATGAACAAATGATAAACTGAAATGACACAAACCATCAATGACAACATGATAAACTCTACTTCACGTAACATCATCTTATGGCATACTTCTGTCCTGATCGCGAAATGTGGCAGAGGTAGAAATAGCAGCTATCAAATCTTTGCGTGTCCATGGTAGTTTTGTGGACCCTTGGCACCAAATCAACTCCTTTTTCTAAGAATTAGCATTAAATAAATAATAAGATAAATTAAGATAAAATCAAGAAATAAACAACCTAATACCTAATCAAATATAAACTTTAAAAATGTACTAAATAAAGATAAAGATAGATAAAAACTAACAAAATCTAGCAAATCACAATAAAAACTCATAAAATCCTCAATTAAATAAAAGGCTTAAAAGCATTTCATGCCCCTGATGTATGATGATTGTGCAAAAGTCGCCCCTACTCTTTTTTCATCTACATTTGTACCCTTCATGTTTCTAAAAAGTGCACCGAATGCCCCTATGTCACTTTGACGTTAAAAAATGGGCCACGTCAGCGTCCTACGTGGTGTGACATGTCATTAAATATAAAAAGAACTTGGGAAAATGGGGTGGGGGATTCGAACCCAAGACCTTGAACAAACAAAACACACACTTTACCAGTTGAGCTACACAACCAATTTGTTATATCATGACCAAAGTTTTATTTATATCATACTCATTCATCATCATCTTCATAGTCTCATCATTTTGTTCATCATCTTCATCCCCAACTACATTAAAATCCATATTTTTCCATCTCCAGAGTGACGGAGGGGTATTCGGTGCACTTTTTAGAAACATGAAGGGTACAAACGTAGACGAAAAAAGAGTAGGGGCGACTTTTGCACAATCATGATACATCAGGGGCATAAAATGCTTTTAAGCATAAATAAAAATATGAAAGTTCAATAAAAATACCATAAAAATTCATTTATACTCTAAAAATAACTCAAAAATAAAATAAATTATTTCATGAAATTAAAATTAAATAAATAATAAATAAAGATAGATAAAAACTATCAAAATCTAGCAAATCACAATAAAAACTCATAAAATCCTACATTAATTAAAAATCCGAAAGTTCAATAAAAATTAATTATTATACTCTATCAATAAATGTAAAATAAAATAAAATATTTCCCGGAAGTAAAATTAAATAAATAATAAGAAAAAATTAAGAAATAAATAACCTAAATCCTAATCAAATCTAAAATTTAAAAAGGTACTAAATAAAGATAGATAAAAACTACCAAATCTAGCAAATCACAATAAAAACTCATAAACTCCTGAATTAATTTAAAATCCGAAAATTAAAGAAAAATTAATTAATATACTCTAAAAAAAATCTAAAATAAAATAAAATATTTCCTGGAATTAAAATTAAATAAATAATAAGATAAATTATAATAAAATTAAGAAATAAACAACCCAAATCCCAATCAAATCTAATATTAAAAAAGGTACTAAATAAAATAGATAAAAACTAACAAAATCTAACAAATCACAATAAAAACTCATAAAATCCCAAATTAATAAAAATTTTCGAAAATTCAATAAAAATTAATTAATATATTCTAAAAATAAATTTAAAATAAATTAAAAGACCAAATCTTATCTTTTAAAATAATATCAATCAATTATTTTAGAATATATAAAATTAAAACATATATCAATTGAAAATTATATCTTCTAAAATAATATCAATTAATAAGCTTAGAATATATAAAATAAAACATATATCAATTGAAAATTATACCCTCTAACTAATTGACACGTGGAATAATTTTTATGAGAATTAATCTGGTGCTGACACGTAAACAAACTAAATCCTAATCAAATCTAAAATTTAAAAAGGTAGTAAATAAAGAGAGATAAAAACTTTTAAATCTAGCAAATCACAATAAAAACTCATAAAATTCTGAATTAATTAAAAATCTGAAAATTCAAGAAAATTTAATTAATATACTCTAAAAATAAATCTTAAATAAAATAAAATATTTCATGGAATTAAAATTAAATAAATAATAAGATAATTTAAGATAAAATTAAGAAATAAACAACCTAAATTGCAATCAAATCTAATATTAAAAAAGGTACTAATTAAAGATAGATAAAAACTAACAAAATCTAGCAAATCACAATAAAAACTCATAAAATCCCGAATTAATAAAAATTTGAAAATTCAATAAAAATTATTTAATATATTCTAAAAATACATTTAAAATAAATTAAAAGACCAAATCTTATCTTTTAAAATAAATAATATATAAAATTAAAATATATATCAATTGAAAATTATATAATATCATACCCTCTAACAAATTGACACGTGGAATAAATTTTATGAGAATTAATCTGGTGCTGACACGTCACTAAGAATTAATCTGGTGCTGACACGTCACTATGAGAGTTCTTCTTTTCTAATATATATTGATTGATATTGATATTGATATTGATATTGATATTGATATTGATAAGAGAAATTGCTTTTAGGAATAAAGCAGTGGGTCTTTTTGTCCAAAATGAAAAGGTGTTCAATGCTATACTACTCCTTCTTGAAATTGAGTGGGTGTAGCATCTATCTATTTATATATATATATATATATATATATATATATATATATATATATGTAAAGCTCACTTAAGTTATAAGTATTAAATGGATTAAAGAATGAAACTTAAACAAATTTCTATTCAACTTTCAATATACATCCACTTATTATTAATTATTAATTAGTGATTGATAAATTTTTCAATTTCTCATATTTTAATAAAACCTTCTAATTTGTTATATATTATAATTAAAATTAATTTATAATAATTATTAATCATAAGTTGAGTAATTTTTTTTTTTTGACAGCAAAAGAAACTTTATTAGTGAAAGCAAGCACATGGGAACATCCCTCCCATGTTAAAAGGACACAAAATTGGGCAAAAAACAAAGCTTGGGATAGATGCCTCATAAGTTGAGTAATTTTAAAAAAATAAAAAATAAAACTTATTACAATTTTTTACCCTACCTACTAAAATGTAAAAGTTACTTTGAACCTTTGTATTAACATATTTCTTTGTATTAAATAAATTAAATTAAAATATTAAAAAAGAATAAATTTATCTAAGTCATTAGCTATTCAACTACCTACTAAAATGTATAACTCAAATGAAATTTTGTTATAAATAGACCAAAAAACAAAAAAAATTATTTGTAATATATACATTAAACTAAACTAAAAACTGATCAATAAATTTTAGATCAATTAGTTATTAAACCACCAACTAATTTTCATGTTTGTTGTATATTGTAGAATAAAACATGAGAAAAGACTCCTGAAACCTAACACTTTAGTTCTCTAAAAAAGAGCAACAAAAAATATGAAACAAAACACTCTAATAAACAAAAACTACACTTTTATTTGAGGTAGGAAGGTTAATAGGCGTTAATATAATGATTTAATAAAATATTTCATTAGATACAAAAATATTTATTATCATAAAAAATTTAATTAAATATATTAAGCAGAATAATCTTTCTACCTTTGCATTAAAATAAAGGAAGCAATAGAAAATTTCTTTGTAATTAATATATTAAATAATAAAATAAAAAACTGAAAGAAATTGTACTGTCAAAAGTAATTCAACTACTTAAATTGAATAATATTATTCATAAACATAAAAATTGACTTGAATTTTGCATTAGGAAAAAATAACTAAAATTAAAGTTGATTAGTGACAAAATAAAGTTAGCAATAAATAATTTAGATAAAATTGTTTAAATTTAAAAATGACACTATAAGGTATTTACAATTAAGTATAATGTATGTGTGTTTTATTTGATGAAAAAATCTCAATATTATTTTATGATCTTATTATATATTAGTAAATACGATTTTGAGCAAGGTTAATATATAAGTTATGACCAAAGTAGAATAAATATAAAATTACTACATAATACTTAATCTATTTAATTTATATCTTATTATAGTTGAAATAGATGATATTACATTATTTTTCTCAATTTTAACATGTGTAAAATTGTTCGGGAAATTGTGTCCCAAAAAATGACCTTTTTTTAGAGAGCAAAATATTTTATTGAATAGTTAAAAAAAAAATAGTACAACCCCTACAAGGAGGGCACGAAGCAAAGAAACCCGCAAAACCCCACCGAAAACCAACCTAGAGCGAAACTAACGAAAAAAACCAAAAAAACCACCCACCAAGATAACGCAAAAGCCAACCAAAGAACAAGCAGCCCACAAAGAAAGCTTGCAAACACAAGAGATCTACGCGCCCACAGGCCCATTGTCTCTACGATACTCTGCCAGACCCCGAATAGCCTCATCCTCGCTGCCAGGGAAAACCAAACCTGCCATTTTTCCTAAGAAATAAGCCTTCCTAGCCCGCGTGAAGTATGGGTCAGTTGGGGAAGGAGGATCGACCGGCGCGGAGCAAGCGTCAACCTCACAAAAAACCTTTTTAGGTCGGCCCCTAGGCCTGCGGGAAGTCTCTCCAGAGTCAGGCTTTGCCCCCCGCTTCTTCCTTGGCCGACCACGAGGGCGAGGCCTCGGCTGAGAAAGCTCAAGCAAAGGGTCTCCAGAACTGAAACCCTCCTCCCCCCAAAGAGAAAAACTTTGCGACAAAGTATCATACCCACACTCTCAAGAGCTTCCGAAGCTGAGCAAGACCCCACCTAAAAGCTTAAAGAGCATCCCGACAAAGATGAAGCAGAGAGAAGAGGAACACTACTAGCCGGGACCGAAACACCTACAAGAGACGGCGAGGAAGGAAGGCAGAGAGCAGCACCCTCCGAAGATGGCACATTATAATTGCAAAAGAAGGAACCAGGGCCAATGAACACATCGAACCCACATCAGAACACTGGATAGGCATGACAACATTTAAAAGCCAAATTGAAACCCACAAAAGCTCAAAAGGACCAAGTCCCAAAAAATGACTTTCTCAATAAAAAGTACAAAAAATGGTAATAAAACATTTTTGATGGCATTAAATACTTATTGCTTAATATTTATTTTTTCAAATGGACTGTATTATTTTTCACATTATTAAATAATTAAATTTTGAAAATGATCCAATACCGATTATTAAATATTAATTATTAAATTTGAGTAATATTAATTTATTTACAAAGGGAACTCCAATAATATTTGGACCGGGCGAGCCCCTCGAGGGGCTACGCCCAAGGGTTCTCGCCTAGGAGCGGACACCTAGCATGGAGTTGGGCTTCCAATAGCGAGGCCCAACTGGCCCATTAGAGTTAGTTACACGTATCAAGGCCCAGCCCCTAGCCTATAAATAGGAGGCTGTTACCAATTGTAGGGGGCTTCTCCTCATTTTCTTGAATACACTCATATGAATTCAACTACTTTCTCTCTCTAGATTCTCCCTCTCATAGTGCAATCCTCACACTCTAGGGGCTACACCCTATCTCTATGTTCTTGGCTGGAACAAGATTTACTTGAATTTTGTATTTCACAAATATTAAAAATTAAATTCAATAAGAAAATAATATTTATTAAAAATAATTTAGATAAAATATTTTTAAAATTAAAAAAAAGATTTATATGTAAAGGAAACTTGAGTTTTAAATTAAATACATTAAACCATAAGACTCTCATACCTATGTAATAATATATTAAAAAATAATTAAAATCTGAAAAAAACTGTATTGTCAAAAAAAAATCAACTACTTACATTAAATAACAACATTCCTCAACTTAAAATTAACTTTAAAAAACACTGAAATTTCATTTGACAAATACTAAAAATTAAAATTACTTAATAATAGATAATATGGATAAAATATTTTAAAATTGAAAAATGTCTTTAAAAGGTATTTAATGTTAACTATAACATATATGTGCATTATTGAAAAAAATGTTTAAATATATCTTTTATCTATGATATATTAGTTAAAATTACTCGAGGAAGCATAACAGAGAAAAATAATAATCGCCAAACTTAACGTGATCCTAGAGTCTCAAGGGATTAGTTTCATGGCTTTCGGCTGTGAGGAAACATTCGCAAACCAAATAAGTTTAAAAAAATCAAATTCACAAGATAACGTTTTAGGAAATTTTTTTGTGAAAAATTTATTTAAGTTATCTTTTTTTTAATTATAATTCAAAAATTTAAAATTAATTTATTATTCTTGGTCTTGACATGTCACAGCAAATGACTTTTTAGGTAAAAAGTATAAAAATGAAATTAAAACTTATTTCATGACATTAAACACTTATTACTTAACATTTTTTTACGTAATTTGAATATTTCAAATTAACTTAATAATTATTCATATTATTAAATAAATAAATAATTTAATTGTTAAAATTATTTCTATGCTAATAATTAAATTTGAGTAATATTAATTATTTATACAAAAATAACTATAATAATATTTATTAAATGTCTTAACACAATTTTTTTATATTTATAATAAAAAGTATTTTAATTTAAATTTAGTTAAACTATAATAATTATATAATGTTAAAAATATTGTAAGTAAACTCGTGCAACGCACGGCTATAATATCTAGTATATATATGTAAAGTACACTTGAACTTTTACATTGATTACTTTACCTTTGTATTAAATACATTATATAATTAAATACAAAACTTAAAAAATAACATCTATTTTATTATTCTTTATATTAATTAATAATTGTTAAAATTTTCAATTTCCCATATTTTAAAATGATTTTTTTGATTTATTAAATTTTAATTATTAATTATAACTCGAGGACACTTTTTTAAGGGCTTGCTTTTACCTGTTTCTGCACCTACTTGGAGCTTGGCGACAGCCCCCTTTAGAGACAGAGTGTGGGAGGTTTCTTGGTCGTTGGTGTTTGGGACTTGTCCCAATGTTGCGGGTTCTGTTTTGACGGGTGAATGTGTCCTTTCTTCGGATGGATTAGGTGAGTTTTGTTTGGATCCTCACCTTGATGGTGGTGAATTTGGGGCTGTAATTCATGAACATGTAGATTTGGAACCTATTGTTGCTGATGGTGGGAATTCTATCTTTCCTAAGCGGCGAGGTCGTCCAAAGAAGGTTAGGGAATGTTGCCCTACTAACTCTCGTCCCCGTGGTAGGCCTAGGAAAAATAAGGGAAAAGACAAGGTTTTGGTGGTTGAGGAGTCTTCTTCGCATTTCCAAGGACCGTTTGATTTAGAAGGCCCTTTGGAAGTTGAAGAGGATTATACCTTGGATTCTTCTTTGGCATCTACGTCTTTGCCGGTTTTGGGCAGTTATGGTAGTGAGCGTTTTTTTACGCGAGCGAAGAAGGCGTGGCTTCTCGGTAAGGTTGTGGGGTTGGTGTATGAAGGGAGCAACATTGGTTCTATACGCGACCTTGAAAAGGTTCTTGAGGAACATTTCATGCCATGATTTGTTCTCTTGGGATGGTTTGATACCTCTTATTGATTTTTGGCTTTGGGTTTTGTTTTGTATAGCTCTCCTGGAAGCGCATTTGAGGGGTTTTTTTTAGTACCCTGTGGGGGTTTTTCTTTTGAGCGGGTGTGTGCTTGTCATTGTTCCTGTTGTTGTTCCCGCTCTCTTGCCAGCCTTGGGGGTTTTGTCCTCATGGTCTTTTTTTGTGGATAATAATACTGGACTGGGCGAGCCCCTAGAGGGGCAACGCCCAGCATGTAGCCTGCCCTGAGGCGGGGCCCTGGCCTTAAATTGGGCCTTGATCTCGGAGGCCCAATTGGCCCAATAGGTGGTACCCAAGCTCTATAAATAGGAGGTAGTTATCAATTGGAAGAGACTTTTGACTCATTTTATGAAATGACATGAAATTCAGCATTCTCACTCTCATTCTCATTCCCTCTCTAGCACAATTCTTCACTCACTAGGTACTACACCTCTCTTCAATGTTCTTTGCTAGAACATTTGGCGCCGTCTGTGGGGACTGTAAACTTTCTACTCCCATTCACGTGGATTGATTGTGCAGGAAGTTATCTCTGTTTGTGATTAGGCAATTCTCTGGTCTTTCGATTTTGATTCTGTAACCGGTGTTCGTTTTCCGATCGAGTTTGCATCGTTCTTGGTTTGGATGGAGACTCGACGCAGGAGGCAGCATCATTCACCGGTGCGACAGCGAATTTCGCCGCCTCGACGGCCTCATCGTGTGACCCTGGATTCTCCGGTACGAACGGCGGGAGTACAACCGCCTTCTCCTCCTCCATCACCACCACCTCCCCCATCGCCTTCACAGGTTGGATCTCTGGAGCGCTCACCAGAGAATTCACCTGCTCCGGAGCAACAGCCGGCGGTGACACAGGAGCAATGGCGCCATCTGATGCGCAGCATTGGCAACATCCAGCAGAGGAATGAGCATCTACAGGCTCAGTTGGATTTCTACCGTCGCGAGCAGCGGGACGATGGAAGCAGAGAAGCAGATTCCGTGGCTGAGTTCCGTCCGTTCTTGGAGGATGTCGAGAGTGTGGCGATTCCGGATAATATGAAAACGTTAGTTCTGGATTCTTACAGCGGAGATTCCGATCCGAAGGATCATCTTCTGTATTTCAATACGAAGATGGTGATAATTGCGGCGTCAGATGCGGTGAAGTGCAGGATGTTTCCATCGACGTTCAAATCGACGGCGATGGCGTGGTTCACAACTTTGCCGCGCGGATCGATTTCGAATTTCAGAGACTTCTCATCAAAGTTTCTAGTGCAATTTTCGGCGAATAAGAATCAGCCGGTGACGATCAATGACCTATATAATATTCGCCAGCAAGAAGGAGAGTCACTGAAAGAGTACATGGCAAGGTACAGCGCAGCGTCGGTCAAGGTTGAGGACGAGGAGCCTCGAGCTTGTGCTCTAGCATTTAAAAACGGTTTGCTACCGGGAGGGTTGAACAGCAAGTTGACACGTAAGCCGGCGCGATCGATGGAGGAGATGCGTGCTCGCGCCAGCACTTATATTCTTGATGAGGAGGACGACGCTTTCAAAAGAAAGCGCGCGAAGCTGGAAAAGGGCGACACGTCGCCCAAGCGCGCGAAAAAAGATAAGAATGGCGAAGATAAGGGGGATGGCAAGCAGCAAAGGCAAGATAAAGGGAAGCCGGCATTGAGGCCGACCAAAGAGCAGTTGTATCCACGGCGTGATGACTATGAACAGCGCCGGCCATGGCAATCCAAGTCCCATCGCCAGCGGGAGGAAGCTGACATGGTAATGAATACTGAATTAACGGATATGCTCCGCGAGGCGAGGGGCGCAAATCTAGTGGATGAGCCAGAGGCCCCTAAGTATCAATCACGGGACGCCAATCCCAAGAAGTGGTGTGAATTCCATCGGTCCGCCGGGCACAGCACAGACGACTGCTGGACTTTGCAGCGGGAAATTGATAAGTTGATTCGGGCGGGATATCAAGGAAATCGCCAAGGCCAGTGGCGCAACAACGGCGATCACAACAAAACGCATAAGCGAGAGGAGGAGCGAGTGGACGCTAAGGGCAAGAAAAAGCAAGAATCAGCGGCTATCGCCACAAGAGGAGCTGATGACACGTTCGCTCAACACTCAGGACCGCCCGTCGGGACCATAAACACCATCGCTGGAGGATTTGGCGGCGGTGGCGACACCCATGCGGTGCGGAAGCGCCATGTTCGTGCGGTTAATTCCGTTCATGAGGTCGCTTTTGGATTCGTACACCCTGATATAACAATCTTGATGGCAGACTTTGAGGGGATAAAGCCTCATAAGGATGACCCGATCGTAGTGCAGTTAAGGATGAACAGTTTCAACGTTAGAAGGGTACTCCTGGATCAGGGTAGTTCGGCTGATATTATCTATGGCGATGCATTCGACAAGTTGGGACTAACTGACAGTGATCTGACTCCATATGCGGGAACCTTGGTAGGTTTCGCGGGGGAGCAAGTGATGGTGCGAGGATACATTGATCTAGACACAATATTCGGGGAGGATGAGTGTGCCAGGGTTTTGAAGGTAAGGTATCTGGTTCTCCAGGTGGTGGCGTCTTACAACGTCATCATTGGGCGAAATACATTGAATCGCCTTTGTGCTGTAATTTCAACAGCCCACTTTGCGGTCAAGTATCCGCTAGGCAGTGGAAAGGTTGGAAAGCTAAAGGTGGACCAGAAGATGGCGAGAGAGTGTTACAATAATTGCCTTAACTTGTATGGCAAGAAGAGTGCGTTGGTCGGTCATAGATGTTATGAAATTGAAGCTTCGGATGAAAATCTTGACCCACGTGGCGAGGGGCGGGTAAACAGGCCCACGCCAATTGAAGAAACGAAGGCGCTAAAGTTTGGCGATCGCACTTTGAAGATTGGGACCAGACTGACAGAAGAGCAGGAGGCGCGCCTGACAAAGCTGCTTGGGGAGAACTTAGATTTGTTTGCTTGGAGCTGCAAAGACATGCCTGGAATTGATCCAAACTTCATCTGCCATCGACTAGCATTGAATCCAAGTGTCAAGCCAGTTTCACAACTTAGGCGGCGCTTGGGAGGAGACAAGGGAAAGGCGGTTCAACAGGAGGTTGACAAGTTGCTGGCGACAGAATTCATCAGGGAAGTGAAGTATCCGACGTGGTTGGCGAACGTCGTAATGGTGAAGAAGGCGAACGGGAAGTGGCGAATGTGTGTAGATTACACAGACTTAAACAAAGCATGTCCAAAAGATTCGTATCCCCTTCCCAGCATTGATAGCCTCGTTGATGGTGCCTCGGGCAACGAACTGCTTAGCTTGATGGATGCTTATTCGGGCTATCATCAAATCCGCATGCACCCGGCAGACGAGGACAAAACGGCTTTCATGACCGCCAGAGTCAATTATTGCTATCGCACCATGCCGTTTGGACTAAAGAACGCTGGGGCGACCTACCAAAGGTTGATGGATAGGGTTTTTGCTGGGCAGGTGGGAAAAAACATGGAGGTTTACGTTGATGATATGATTGTTAAATCGGTACGTGGTTTGGATCATCATCAAGATCTGGGGGAAGCATTTGGCGAGATAAGGAAGCACAATATGCGCCTCAACCCGGAGAAATGCTCTTTTGGTGTTCAGGGTGGCAAGTTTTTGGGATTCATGATCACATCCAGAGGAATAGAGATAAACCCAGATAAATGCAAGGCGATTCAGCAGATGAAAAACCCTTCTAATGTGAAGGAGGTCCAACGTTTAACAGGGCGAATAGCAGCGTTATCTCGGTTTCTTCCTAAGTCTGGTGACAGATCTTTCCCTTTTTTCAAGTGTCTTCGCAAGAATGTCGCATTTGAGTGGACGGCGGAGTGTGAGGAAGCTTTTGTTCGCCTCAAGGAACTCCTATCGTCGCCACCAATCTTGTCGAAGCCAATACAGGGACACCCGCTGCATTTGTATTTTGCTGTGAGCGATAGTGCTCTGAGTTCTGTGATATTGCAGGAGGTAGATGGCGAACATCGAATTGTTTATTTTGTTAGTCACACACTCCAGGGCGCAGAGGTCAGATACCAGAAAATCGAGAAGGCAGCATTAGCGGTCCTCGTCACCGCCCGGCGGTTAAGACCTTACTTTCAGAGTTTTCCAGTAAGGGTGCAGACGGATTTACCCCTGAGACAAGTGTTACAAAAACCGGATTTGTCAGGCAGATTGGTCGCCTGGTCGGTTGAATTGTCCGAATATGGGTTGCAATATGATAAACGAGGCAAGGTTGACGCACAGTCGCTGGCTGATTTTGTGGTGGAATTAACCCCAGATCGGTTTGAAAGAGTAGACACACAGTGGACTCTCTTTGTAGATGGATCCTCCAATAGCAGCGGCAGTGGCGCGGGAGTAACGTTGGAAGGACCAGGAGATCTAGTACTGGAACAATCGCTGAAATTTGAGTTCAAAGCCACAAACAACCAGGCAGAGTATGAAGCTCTCATCGCCGGGTTGAAGTTGGCGCGGGAAGTGAAGATCGGGAGCTTGTTGATAAGAACGGACTCGCAGTTGGTGGAGAATCAAGTGAAGGGCACTTTCCAGGTCAAAGATCCTAATCTGATCAAGTACCTGGAGCGAGTGCGATATTTGATGACGCTTTTTCAAGAGGTTGTGGTGGAATATGTTCCTCGGACTGAAAACCAGCGGGCGGACGCGTTGGCCAAATTGGCGAGCACGCGGAAGCCCGGCAACAATAGAAGTGTGATTCAGGAAACGCTGGCGTTCCCCAGCATTGAAGGCGAGCTTATGGCATGTGTGGACCAGTGGGGCGACATGGATGGGGCCTATATTGTCTATCTTGGCGGGGGACCCGGCAGAAGTAGAGCAATGCACAAAGGAGCAGCGGCGAGAGGCGAGCCACTACACTCTCATCGACGGACACTTGTATCGCCGTGGTTTTTCGGCGCCATTGTTAAAATGCGTGCCGCCAGAAAAATACGAGGCGATCATGTCTGAGGTGCTCGAGGGAGTGTGCGCAAGCCACATTGGGGGGAGATCTTTGGCTTGCAAGGTGTTAAGGGCGGGATTCTACTGGCCCACCCTCAGGAAAGATTGCATGGACTTTGTGAAAAAATGCAAAAAATGTCAAGTGTTTGCTGATTTATCTAAGGCACCGCCAAAGGAGCTGGTAACGATGAGCGCCCCGTGGCCTTTCGCCATGTGGGGCGTGGACTTGGTCGGACCTTTTCCGATCGCCAAGTCGCAAATGAAGTTTATATTGGTGGCGGTGGATTATTTCACTAAGTGGATTGAGGCCGAGCCCTTGGCCAAAATAACCTCTGCAAAAATAGTCAACTTCTACTGGAGGCGAATTGTTTGCAGGTTCGGGATCCCAAGGGCGATCGTATCCGACAACGGAACCCAGTTTTCAAGCAATCAAACTAGAGAATTTTGCAAGGAAATGGGCATACAGATGAGGTTTGCCTCTGTGGAGCATCCGCAAGCAAACGGGCAAGTGGAATCTGCAAACAGAGTAATCCTGCGTGGATTAAGGCGACGGCTCAAGGAGGCTAAGGGAGCATGGCTGGAGGAACTCCCGGTGGTGCTATGGTCATTCAACACCACTGTGCAATCCACTACAAGGGAAACCCCCTTTAGAATGACCTATGGGGTTGATGCTATGTTGCCAGTGGAGATTGACAACTTCACATGGCGAACCCAGCCAGATTTTGAAGGGGAGAATCAGGCCAATATGGCGGCGGAGTTGGACCTTTTGTCGGAAACGTGTGACGAAGCGCACATTCGGGAAACAGCGATGAAGCAGCGCGTGGCGGAAAAGTTCAACAGCAGGGTTCGCGTCCGAGATATGCAGGTCGGCGACCTGGTCCTCAAGTGGCGATCGGGAGCCCCGGGAAACAAGCTTACTCCTAACTGGGAGGGGCCCTACCGCATTATTAAAGTTCTTGGTAATGGGGCCTATCATTTAGAAGAGCTTGATGGAAGGCGGCTACCTCGGTCGTTCAATGGTTTGAGCTTGTGCTACTATTATAGTTGATCGCAGGCGAGAAAGCGAGCAAGGCGGAGTTGCCGGAGCCAGATATCTTTAAAAATTTTCTGAAAAGTGTTCCCAAATTTTCCAATGTATTGCAATAACAAAGCGTGCTCTTTTTCTCCGAGAGGAGTTTTTTAATGAGGCGCTCCATCAATAAAATAAAACGAAAATTCACGAAATTCGTGTCCAAAAGTTCCAGGGATTCCCTGACGATCGGAATTGCCGATCGACTTAAAGAATTACGGCGATTACTAAGTGGGGCTAGCTTGATCCCCAAAGGGGCCTGCTAGAACCCTGATGGTGGCGGCGATTCCACAAATGGCCTTTTACGCCTGGGAATCGCCCCCCAGAAAGTCTAATGTGATCGCCGGTCCCGTAAACGATGTGCTGGGTAAGTCTCGCCAGAATACGACGAGCACCGTTAACTAGGCAAAAGTCTTGGGACCCCCAAATGGCCATTGGGACCCAAGCATTGTAAGCCCCGAGCGGGCAAAGCCCCGGGCGAAGCCCTCGAGAATGGAGGCCATTTATCCCTTTGTGGAAAATGTTAAAGTCTTGGTGGGGAAATACCAAGCAACAAGTCCTAGTTAAAATTAACGCACAGAATCGTTAGGCGTAATTCAATCACATGACGCGTGAAAGAATGGCGCAAGATATAAGGTCGGCGGATGAATATTTGGCGAAAGCATTCCAACATGATTTACAAAATATCTAACGGCGATATAAAAGCTGTGGCGAAAAGTTTCTTATATATATGAATGGCGGAAAAGTGCATGACAAGAAGGCGGAAAAGGCTAAGTGACATCAAAATTACATTATTCATGGATTACATTATTCATTGTTTCTGTTTTTTTCTCCTACTTCTTCTTCTTCTTCTTCTTCAGTCGCCATCCAGAGGTGTTGGTCAATCAGAGGAGGATCGTCAGGACCAACCAGTCCTTCAGCGGTTATCTCTTTCATCACTCCCATAGCGCTGAAATCAAAGTTCGGGTACAAATGTTGGGCCTGATCTTTGGCTAGGTAGAAGCCGCGCTCGCGATTGTCAAGGGCAATGTCAGCGGCTTGTTCCCTCGCCTCAGTGGCTTTGGCTTTCTCCGTCGCCAGCTCGTCCTCTAGCCCTTTGATCTTTGCCAATTGGGAGGCAATCTCAACATCTTTTGTGGCGAGGGCCTCAGCATGGGCTTCGGTCGCTTTCTTGATCTCCTCGGACGTGGCCTGCATCACCGCCTCCATATCAGACTTCGCCAAGGCCAAGGATTCAATAGATTTTTTCTCCTGCTCCGCCAGCGTTTTTCTCACCAACTCCAGCTCAGCGCGCAATGTGGCGAGCTCTGACTCCTTCGCAACCAACACCTCGCCTCTGGCGATCAGGTCCTTCTCAGCTTGCTCTTTTTCCTTCTTGCAAGCTTGAAGACTTGCGTCAAGATCATCCGCTTCTTCCTTCATCAACGCCAGCTGATCCTCCAGTTCGCCGATTTTAATTCCCGCCGTGCCAATCAACTTGTCGGCATGGACCTTGTCTTTTCCGGCCTGCGTCGCCAGTTTGTCGAAGCGCCTTTCCCAAGCAGCGGCGGCTTCTTGGTGCTGAGCACTCTCGGCCTTCAACCGCTCAGCTTCAACGGCGGTGGAGTTGAATTTCTCAAACGCGTGGGCAAAAATGCACCCAGCACGTAAAAGATTGGCAAGGGTTTCCTCCTTAGTCTCGTTGATGCCTCGGCTCAGCACTTCTTTTTCTAAGGCGTCGCGGTTGAGGCCAGTGAGCAGGAATTCTGAGGGTTCGATGGCGTTGGGGAGCATATTGTAATAGCTTGAAGAGCCGCCCTCGGGAGGAGGAGCTTGCTCAATCCGGGCTGCTTCAGAGGTAATGGTGGCGCCAGGGCAGGATCTTTCCTCTTGATGAGGCGGGGAGGGCATGAAGCCCCCATCATTTGTTGGGGGTGGGCTAGGAGGTGCGTCCTGGCGGGTGGGAGATTTCGGGGTTTCATTTTCTTTTTCTTTCTCCCTAGCAGGAGTATCGGAAGACGCAGCAGCATTGGTGGCAGCGGGTTTCTCAACAGCCGGAGGTTGGGAAACGTTGGTGTTTGTGTCAGCGGAGGTGGCTATGGCACCGGAGGAGGCGATTGTGGCGCCAGCAGTGGACTCGGCGCCAGCAGTGGACTCGGCAGCGGCAGTGGCAGAAGTAGGAGCCGGGACGGAGGTTGTCTCGGTGGCCGCGGCAACGGAGGCTTCAGCGACATTTTTGCCTTTAGGCGCAGCAGCAGTGGAGGTCTGAGCGCCAGGGTTGGAGGTGCCGGCGCCAGAGGAGGCTTTGACCAATTTTCTCCTCTTGGGAGCTTTGGCGCCCTCAGCTTGGTTCTCGGCACCGCCCCACTTTTTCACGTCGCCCTCAGTGTTGAACTTTGGGGAAAAGCGAGCCATTCTCCTCTTGCGGGCCTTCAGGAGCTCGGCGTTCGTAAAATTCATATCTTCTGCAACAATAAAAAACATCAGTGACAACTCAGAAGACGAGAAAAGAAGGTGTCGATAAGAAAACCAAGCTATGGACAACCTAGGTATTTGGGAGTCCTTGAGTGGTCAGCGCCCTCAAGGACTGTTGAGCAGTCAAGGATGGGGAGCGGGGCAAGGAGATTCAGAAAAGCTTTGTCGTTGGGGGACAAGGATTCCTCTGAAGGATCAGTAATCCCATTAGGCTTCTCCGTCCAGAAAAGAGGGAAAAGGGCGGTCCCATCCCTAAGGGTAAAGGCCTCTGGATAGGCAGGGTGAACCGCCACACGAAAGTACTTCCGCGCGAAGGAGGACTTCGCGTTACTTTTGTGGGGATTCAAGCACTTCCGGCCGGCTCGGGCCTTTAAGGAAATCCATCCTCTGTTTTTGATGGACATGGGGTCAACATCGTAGAGGTAGAAGAAACTGGTGGGAGAGGGGGCGATGCCGACCGCGGCGCATAAGATTTCAAAGCACCGAATGAAGGCCCAGGCGTTGGGGTGGAGTTGGCAGGGAGCCGCATTGATGTCGCGGAGGACGGCTTGGACGAAGGGCGAGAAAGGAAGCCTGATTCCAAGCTCGCTAAACATGTATTCATACGCAAAGAAAAAGTGGGATCTCTTTACGTCGCCGTTTGGCTTATGAAGCCAGGGGCGATCCCCGGGACTGCAAATCCAGATCCTGAGTTTGGCGTTAAACTCATCGTCATTGGACAAGCCACCCAGGGAGTTCACGAATTGCACAATGAGATCGCTATCTTGGAAGATGGAAGGTTGGTCTATAGCCTCGTGTTTGGGGGCTACTTGGACTGGAAGGGGCAGAGTGGCGTAGGTTTTTAGTCGGTAAGCAGGGATCTCCGGAACCTCTAAACGGAGGCCGCCGGCGGCGGTGGAATTAGGGTCGCTTTCGGAGGAGGAAGAGGAGTGA
Source organism: Lotus japonicus (assembly GCF_012489685.1). Taxonomy (NCBI): domain Eukaryota; kingdom Viridiplantae; phylum Streptophyta; class Magnoliopsida; order Fabales; family Fabaceae; genus Lotus; species Lotus japonicus. Next base: position 75,505,118 of record NC_080041.1, read on the forward strand.
TTAGGGGAGGTAGGGTTTGAAGCCATTTTTAGAAGGCAGCGAAGTGAAAGAAAGGAAAAGATGAGTATGTGTATGATGCAGAGATAAGGACAGTGGGACTCACCGGAGTAAGATGTGAAGAGTGGGTAGCGGAAGGGGTGATAAGCGATGGCTCCGGAACGGAAGTTGGCAGAAGGAGTCTGGTAAGCGATTAGGGAGGTGAAGAGGGGTTTCGGAAAGGGATGATTGTAGGGAAGAAGGGTTTTTATAGGGAAAGGGGGGAGTCTGGAAGGGTGACGCGTGTTGGACGCGTGTGGAAGGTTGGAAGTCATGATGGTTTTGGGAAGGTGGGTCGCGTGTAATGGGGAGTTACTGCGCACGATGGGACGGTTACGAAAAGTGAAGTGACGGTTCCGGAGAAAGAGGGAAATTGATGTAACTGACACATCACGTGGGGCAGTCACGTGGGGCAGTTAGGGATTTGAAAGAGTTTTGAAATAAGGGAAAGCGCGAAAGGCCTCGCCACTGAAGAAACCAAACGCCATCGCCTGACAGGTGATACCAGCAACAAAGTTTAGTCGCTCGACCGGGAATACTGCCGGTCCATGGTTGGGTGATCAGCACGTGACCAATGCCTGCCACCTTTCCCGCCGGCGAACGAGCATGTACCTGCTCCAGTTAATCGCCAGCACGGAGCGATCGCTCTCGCCGCTTGTGGACTTGGGGACTTGTGGACTTGCCGGCTCGGGTTGCTCGCCGAGTCAGTGGACTAGGTGGCTAGAGATGTTAGTTTCCTTTTGCTCACGCCATGTTGGCGACGTAGTTTACCACACTTTTCTCAAGTCATGTTGACAGCTTAGATCCCAGTGTACAATAGGACACGTGTAAAGGCATTTAAAAGACACACTTAGCTCTTATACTTCGAGCTCGGTGTCTTGTGGACTAGTGGACTGGGCGAGCCCCTAGAGGGGCAACGCCCAGCATGTAGCCCGCCCTGAGGCGGGGCCCTGGCCTTAAATTGGGCCTTGATCTCGGAGGCCCAATAGGTGGTACCCAAGCTCTATAAATAGGAGGTAGTTATCAATTGGAAGGGACTTTTGGCTCATTTTATGAAATGACATGAAATTCAGCATTCTCACTCTCATTCTCATTCCCTCTCTAGCACAATTCTTCACTCACTAGGTACTACACCTCTCTTCAATGTTCTTTGCTAGAACAAATACAATTCTTTAATTTTCAAATAATAATAATAATAATAATAATTTAAATTGACTACCTTTAAATTAATAAAATATATACTAAAAATAACTTTTACATTTATAAATAATTTGTAAAAATATTTAAACTGTTAAGGTTAAAATTAACATTATTATTTTAATATAAATTATTAATCATAAGTTGATGAATTTAAAAAATTAATCGATAAAACTTATTACTACTTTTTACGTATAAATACCAAATTAAATACTAAAGTTAGATGTCATGTTAATAAGTTATATATTTATATATAACAGAATATTTGACTTTGAGTTCTACATTACCGGTAAGATTAATTAACTTTTATTTTCATTTTCAGTGTAATTAATTATCAACCTAAGGTTGAAAAAAATAAAAGATACAAAAATAGCACTAAATAATATCTTTTAAATAAAATAAACATGTTAGATATTAAAATTAGTTAATGGTTGAATGATTTTTGTAAATATATATTTTAATATTTACTTTTAAAATATGAAATGATTTTGTATGTTGTTTAAATTAACTATAATGTAGCTGCGTGTTATTCTAAAAAATAATTTTAAATTTACTTGTGATTTGTCTTAATAATGATAATAATAAATTATTGATGAATATTATTAACTTTATTAACTATTAATTGTCAACTTTTTCAGATTCTTATACAAAAGAACAATTTATTCAGTAGTTTTTAACAATAGTTAGAATACTAACTATCAATCATAAATTGAGGGAAGAATTAAGAAATATATTTATATGTAGAGAATATTAATAATTAAATTAATTAATAGTCTAGATAAAATTTATTAGTGAACACTCTAGAAAAATAGTTTAAAAATTGAATAAATGTCTCTATAAGATATTTACTATTAAATATACCGCATGCGTGCATTATTTGGAAAAATACTTTCAAATGTTTTTTTTGACCTATTATATAGTAGTAAAAATATTTTCACAAGTTTTCTTATGTTATTAATAATATTATCTTAAAAAAATAGTGATAATGGTCAAATTAGTCCCTGAGTTTGTTAGCGAGTTTGATTTTAGTCTTTCTAAGGATAAATGACGTTTAGTGGCAGTCAACAACTGCCAGTGATTGTAAAAATGACTGCCACTAAACTTAATTTTTCTTCAGAGAGACTAAAATCAAACTCGCTTACAAATCCAGAGACTAATTTTATCATTAACCCAAAAATTTATTAAATTTCTGTAATATTATTTATTTACATAAAGAAAACTCTAATACAAGCAATTTAATGCATAAAAAACTCTAATACTCTCTATTTAGATATCTAAACACAATAAATTTTTCTATTATATTTATATTGAAGAAATATTTTAATATTTATTTTTTATATGATTACTCTATAATAATTTTCACATAATATTAAGAAATATTGTTTATAAACCCGTGCAACGCACAAGTATAATATCTAGTTGATAGCTTCCACATGAAAATGAGAGGGAGGTTGATGGTCAAGTTGTCAGCCAACAACGAATCACAGAAGCACTCTACCTGGTGATGCCCCAAGTTCCAAACTAATTTCAAACCGTGCAAAATGGCTAGAAGCTCCATTCGAAGAACTGACCCTTGAGCATCGTATCCCATGAACCCACCAAGCCAGCCACCATTAGAGTTCCGAACGCAGCCACCGAAGCAGGGAGCTACCATCGCAATTAACAACGATTTCAAGGGCCACCGAAGCTGTCCAAGATAGCATCTGAGGCTGAGCAACAAGCTGCGGAGAGGACCATAAATGCATCAAAAGGTTTCAATGCTCCTGAATAGTGTGCAGAAGCTTTCCCTCCGGAATTATAGTCTGAGTTATGGACGCTTCATTCCGAGCATTCCAAATTCCCCAGACGGTAGCCAGACCCGACGCTTCAGCCCCATCAAGCACACAACAGAGCCAGTCACGAGTGTCAACCGCTCCAAAGGATACATGATTAGGGGGAGACCCATCTGAATCTAAATCCGGCGAGCGAACCAACAATAACGAAGGCAATAGAGGACTGTCTCGGGATACAAATTACAACGAGCACACATGGGCATTGGGTTCACTTGTGTAGTATGTCGTATTAGATATGATTGTATAAGCTTATATAATACATTATAAGTTTATTATGTTTAATGTTAACATCATATTGTATATGTTGTCCATGAATCCACTGTAATAAGTTAAAATGACAAATGATCTAATTCATCTAACAGATATGAGATTAAGCATGATAAAATTGTGACATATAAGCTACTAGAAAATATTTAATCTACCACCACATCCACCCTCCGCCACTACAACCACCGTTGTTGCCACCACCACTGCAACAACCACCACCACTGCCACTACCACCAAAATTGCCACCCTTCACCACCACTGCCGCTACACCGCCATACAACATTAAATGTCACCATCACCACCACAGCCATCGTCACACCACCACTACCACCACCACCACAACCACTATACTCCACCACCACCGTCGCACAACATTGCTGCCATCAGTACCACCACCACACTTCACCACCATTCCTACCACTCCACAATCATTCCCACTAGGCCACCACAATTGCCACCGTACACCCTCTCAACCACCACCACCATGCCATCACCGCCACCTCCTTACCGCAACCATCCGCCACCACCATGCTGGCACAATTATCGCCTTCCATCGTCATCACCCCTCTTCACTATTGCTTCTGCCATTAGGATTTCCCTATGTGTGTTAATTTTTTTATTGATATCACAACATTCAATAAATCCTTATCCACTAAATTGAAATCTAAATATTGAACATTAGGAAGTTATGGCATATTGACATTATCTAAATTATATTTATTGGTTATACAACTAAAATACGTCTTTTTCCTTAAAAAAGTAAATTTACTTCACTTAATCTTTTTTTGGAAATTAATTCAATAAGCTCTGAATGTATATGAAATTCAATCCAAATTACCAAAAGCCACATAATCTAATTATAAGAAACATGATAATCCAAAAACAGTTGAGAATAACCCTAGGAGCAGCATGCTTAAAACCTGAGCTTGGTGAAGAAGCACATGTTCTCACCCGGTCTTGAAACGTTCCTCCAAGCACTTGTTGGTCTCCTTGAGTGTAGTGATCTTTTTGTCCTTTTCCTGAAGCACGTCGGTGGAGACAATAGCCTTGAGGTCATCATCGAGGGTGTAGCGCGTCGGCAAGAGGTGCTGGTAGTCGATGAGCTTCACGAAGGCCTTCACATGTGACTTCTTCATCGTCTTCTTGGCAGAGTCTTTCCTAATCACCTAACTCGGATACTTCTTGATTCCAGCGACGAGACAGTGGTCGTAGGGGGGATCAAGGGTTCCCTCATCGAAGGTTCGCACGATCACCGCCTTCTTGCCACCACACTTAAATGTTTTTTTTAGATGAAACTTGGTTTAATTGTGTTCTGTCTTGCATTCAATTTTACATTCTTTCAGGTATTCTTCCAAATATTTTTTAATGAAATTATTTTCTTCTTTAAAAAAAACTTGTCATAAATACAAAATGTATTCTCTTTTTGAACCACATACTCTCATCAATGAGACAATTTTACCATTAAAAAAAGGCAATCTTATTTGAATGTGTTATAATTTTTAGGATTGGGTCAATGTTCCCCTTTTGTTGCCACGCATCGTAACATTTAGAGAGGAGTGAAGCAAAGAAAAGCCACAAATTTGATTAGAGGGAAGAGAGAATGAGGTGAAAGACACGAACCTGAACCAGTACCAATTTGTCAACAAGCGAGGGAATTGATAATTGGATTTGGGTTTTAGAATCATCAAGAAGTAGCAACCAATACAAGTAACATACATGAAAACTCAATAACCCACTTGTTGTTTCTGAAGTTCTGTAGCCTAGCGATGTGGACTGGGCGAGACTTCAGGGGCCCTCACCCAGGGACGCGCGCGCCAGGAAGTTGGGACCTCTCCCAGGAAGCCCAACTGGCCCACTGAGGATAGTTAAGGACGTTAGGCCCAGCCCCAAGTCTATAAATAGGGGACAATTACCAATAGTAAAGACTCTTAGCTCATTTGAGAAATAACAAGCTTGAAATTCAGTTACTTTCTCTCTCTAAGAGGTTACGCTCTAATTCTCTCTAGATTCTCACGTCACGATCCTTTCACTCTAGATGTCATACCTCATCTCTATGTTCTTAGATAGCACATTTGGAGCTGTCTGTGGGAATCGGTATATTTTGATTCCCGGACTACGTTGATTGTGATTTGGTTGAGAGAAGTTTGATTTTATGTGCAATTTTCTTCGATTTTTGGATTTTCGGTTGGATTCCTAGTTTTCTAGTGGAGCTTGATGGAGACACGTCGTCGACGACGCGATGGAGAGCAGGAGCAGCGGCGCGGTTCACCGCCGCGTCGCGTGAGAGGCAGGCCGCGACGCGAGCAGGTCTGCCGTGGGGAATCTGAGCAACTGACTCCTCCTCCGCCTCCACCTCCTCCTTCTCCGACGCCTCCGCTACCTTCTTCGCCGTCCTCACAGGAGCAACGGAGGTCACGAGTGCACTCGCCAGGAGTCTCAGGAGAAAGAACACCACTACCGCAGGCTCCGATCACCGATCGAGATTGGAGGTATCTGATCCGCAGTGTCGATGATATACGGCAGCGGAACGATTATTTGCATGAGCAACTAGATTATTATCGCTTCGAGCAGCAAGACGAAGGAGAGCGAGAGGCAGAGGCCGTGGCGGAGTTTGATTCGTTCTCAGCAGCGGTGAGGGATGTGGCTATCCCGGACAATATGAAGAACATTCTTCTCGAAACGTATAGTGGAAAGGCCGATCCAAAAGAACACCTGCTTTATTTCAACACGAAAATGGTAATTAGCGCGGCTTCCGACGCGGTGAAATGCAGGATGTTACCGTCGACGTTTAAGGGCACAACCATGGCTTGGTTTACGACTCTACCTCGGGGATCCATTACAAGTTTTCACGACTTCTCATCGAAGTTCCTCGTTCAATTCTCCGCGAGCAAAACCAAGCAGGTAACGATCGATGATCTGTACAACGTCCGCCAATCAGAGGGCGAAACTTTGAAACAATATGTGAAGCGATTCAGTGCAGCATCTGTTAAGATTGAAGAGTCAGAACCACATGCCTGCGCGCGCGCTTTCAAGAACAGGCTGCAGCCGAGAAAGCCGACCTGTAAGTTGAGCTGTAAGCCGGCTCAGTCGATGGCAGAAATCTGAGCGCGGGCGAACACCTACATCTTGGATGAGGAGGATCATGCTTTCAAAAGGAAGCGTGCAAAGATGGAGAAGGATGGCAATCAGAGGGACGCATCGTCAAAAGGCAAACAAAGTAGGGAGGAATGGGAAGGCAGTAAGCGGTGAGACAAGAAAGTGAAGTCAGGGGAGAAAGTCGCGAAGGAGCCACTGTATCCAAGGAAGGAAAGTTTCGAGCGCTGGCGCCCGTGGCATCAGGCTGATTCTCGTCGGCGAGAGGATTCAGGAAAAAGTCTAAGCGCACATTTGATAGAACTACTCCGAGGGGGTCAAGACACATAAAGATGATTCTGTGGTGGTGATGGTAAGGATCAATAGTTTTAATGTGCGAAGAGAACTTTTGGACCAAGGAAGCTCTGCGGATATTATTTACGGTGATGTGTTCGATCAGTTAGGATTAACCAATAAGGACTTGATGTCGTACACGGGGACCCTGGTAGGTTTCTCAGGAAAACATGCTTGGGTGCGTGACTACCTTGATTTAGACACGGTTTTTGGCATTGATGAAAACGCCAAGCTTTTGCGTGTAAGGTATTTGGTATTGCAGGTCGTGGCATCATACAATGTCATCATCGGCCGGAACACGCTAAGTTGTCTCTGCGCAGTAATTTCAACGGCTCACTTGGCGGTGAAATATCCACTGATCTACGGTAAGGTGGGGAAAATCGTGGTACCAGCGGAGGGCGAGGGAATGCTATAACAATTGCCTTAGTTTGTATGGAAATAAGGGAGCCAGCGATGGACACAGGTGCCACGAGATCGAGGTCTTAGAAGGTGATCAAGGTGGGTCAGGCGTGCAAGGCCAGGGCCGAAGTGGCGCAGGAAGGATTGAGCAAATGGTTGATCAGAAGATTGAGAGATTGAGGAGCAGCCAAAGTCAGGGAAGGCTAGATGGCAGGATAGGGAGAGATGGACAGTTCACTGATGCTCACGTGGAGGAGCGCTGGGCGAATGTAATAGGGGATTTGGAAATATACAAATTTAGCAGAGGACTGCTAGCGATCGAGCCCAGGCTCACGCCTAGTCAAGAAAGGCGCCTAGATAAGCTAGTAGAGGACAATTTTGACCTCTTTAGTTGGAGTCAGAAGGATGCAGCGCTTTGGGGGTTTCCTAGATTCAAGAAGCCGACTCTTTTGGGTACGAGCCAAGAGGAGAGAAAGGGAAAAGGGGAAGCGATGTAGGGAATGGGTCTGCTGAACCTTCAGCGAGGTGGCGACGAACGAAGTAGTCACAAGGCACTTGAGCAACCTCGGGGCAAGCCGGGGAAAGGGAAAAGGAGCCAAGCGTGCCGCTGCATGAAAAAGGAAAAGGGAGAAGAAGGATATTGGAAGCCAGTAGGGTCAGCAATTTTTAAGCCTAGAACAGCTCAGCGCGACAAGCAAAGAAACAAGTTAAATGAAGTTTCCCGCTACTAGCAAAGACAACGAGCACATCGGGTCTGTAGATCGGCCTTGCAAAGACAACGAGCACATCAGGTCTGAAGGACGGGGTATTAGGCGTGGTGCTTTGATCGGGGGGGACCAGAGACAAGAGCAAGGGCGCAGCGAGGAAACGAGGAACTATGACAAAAATAAAGATGCATGTTTTTTCTCCACCACGAGAGTTTTTTAACGAGGCATCCCTCGAATGTAAAATCTTTTTACAATTCAAATTCAAAAGGATATTCTCAGTAATACTCCTAACTCACAACTAAATTATCACGGTCGCCCGGTGGGAAAAAATTCCCTGAAGGTGGCGATCCCAACATGACCTTGATGTCTGGGGATCGCTCCAGAAAGTTCGGCGCGAACCGCTGCTACTCGTTGGCGATGTGTGCGGATAAGTTAATTATCCCAAAAGCCTCCCCGAAATATGGGCGAGCAAAACCTCCTCGAAATATGGGCGAAAACACAAAACTAGGCTAAGTCTCGGGCAACCCACATGGCCATTGATACCCTAGCAACTGTAAGTCATCGCCAGGACAAAACTGGCAAGGCCACACTGATGACCCGGATTTAGTAGTGTTTTTAGGGTTATTTCTTAGTAGGTTTTGAGTCTTTTTCTTGTGTCTCATGTAGTGTTTCATGCATTCTCATGCACTTTTACTTTTATTTGTGCATTTTCATTAGTTTAGTAATTTTGTATTTTTATAAGGGCTTTAGTTGCATTTTATTAGAGTTTAGGAGTCGTAGGCAATTTCCACTTGTTTTGGAGCCTTTGTGCAAAACTTACCTTTAAGTTTCTTGATATTTTCTCTAGCTTTGTCAACAAGTTTTCAGGTTGTAACAGCTGAAGAGGGAAGGTCTAGAGGCTTGGAGACTTGAAGGAGGCAATAAAGTGGAGTTAAAATGAAGTTTAATGAGTTTTTGGGCAAGCACGGGCGCTCAGGCGCCCCTGTCTAGCGCTTGAGCGCCAGTTAACCAGTAGGTGTTTTTGCTAGAATTTGAGTCTGGTGCTTGAGCACCCTGGGCTAGCGCTTGAGCGCCCAGACTCGTCCCTTTTGCCTATAAATAGGTTTTTAGTGGTTTTCTTTTGGAATCCTTGATACCCATTCCATTTTTACATAAGTTTAGAAGGAGAGGAACATCTAGGAGAGTGAGAGAGGGCTTCCAAGCTTGTAATTCAGGTTCTTAGCCAAGCATGATCTTATGCTTTGGTTTTCATGCAAGACTTTTCATATTTGAGTTATAATCTTAAGTTCTTTCCCACATGATCTTCTTCTTTCCTTGAATCCCATTTTCTGAATATCAATCTAAGCTTGTATGCATGCTTGCTTTATGCTTTTCTATAATCAGAACGAAAGTTTGTTATAGATTAGGGAACCGATTTGGGATTACCCCTTCTATCTTGGCTACTAGGAATAGAGGAAGGGTTGGGGTTTGTTGGCCTGAAATTGCATGATCTAAAATCTCATATAAATGACTAAGTACACAAGGAATTGGGCTTAGCTTTTAGTATGAGAGAATTGCTTATGTGAGGAATCAATAAGTGAGTAACTAGGCTATAGCATCAAGGAGGGATCCATGAGAACATGTGCTTAGAATGATGTGCTTGAATTGACTAGTTGAGCAAGAACCCAAAGCATGTTCTTTTCTGAGTTTTTGTTTATTTTATATTTGCTACTTCGACATATCTCTAATTCAATAAAACAAACCTTCATTCTCAAGGCTTAAGCTTAATTTAGTCACTCACAATCCCTGTGGTTCGATAATTAAAACCGGGTGGATTCGTACACTTGCAGATTTACCAACACACACCTGATCTTACGGGAAACATGGTGTGAACAAAGCCTCGGTTCAAAACTGAGCAAAAGTCCTAGTTTTCTTTGGCACACATTCAAAATCGCTACACGAAACTTAAACTTAAAAGCGTAAAACGAACATGAGGACAAAATATGGCAGAGCGATGAATAGAAGAAGAAAAAAGGAACTGCTGCAAATTTTCATTCATAGCTAGCCCGCAGGGCAATATTAATTACAAAAGCGGTAAGGAAAAATCAATACAAAGTACTCAAACCGCATCAATATTTTCTGCTCTTCTTGCATTTTCAGCAGCCAAAAAGTACTCCGCGTTGAAGCCTGGAGGATCATCAGGGCTGACCAAACCCTCGGGGGTGACTTTCTTGAAGGCCCCCATCCCCCCGAGATCTATTCCTTCATAAAGACGTTGAACCTGGGCTTTAGCAAGGGAGAAACCGCGGCCACGCTCTTCCACAGCCTCTGCTGCTGCTTCGATCTCCAACCTCGTTCGAAGGGCTTTGGCTTCAGCAGGCGCCCGGGCTTCCACCTCCGCAACAACTTTTTCCTTTGCCTCTAGCTGGGTTCTCACCGTGGCGAGAGCCTTGTTCAACAACGCCAAGTCACTACGCAAGGACGCGAGCTCCTTATCTTTGGCGACACAAGCTGCCCTACTCGCGGAAATTGCCTCGGCCCTCGCCTCCAACTCCTTCTGCATATCGTCCAGCTCGTCCTCTAGGTCCTCCACTTTCCCTTCATAGGCGGATAAGTCAGTCTCGCGATCGCTCATCTCAATGCTCAAGTTGTTCAGCTTAATTACTCGGTTAACAACCTGTCACGCTCGCCATACGCCTCGAGCGTGGCAAGACGATAACTCTCAGCCTTCTGACGGAGTTCCTCAACTTCAGCGGCAGAGGCCGAATCTTGGGATAACTTGGCAAAAAGGCATGTAGCGCGAAGGAGACTCGAGATGGCTTCTTGTGCTACACCATCAAGGTCAGGATTCTCAGCTCCTTTCATACTACCAAAGAAAGGGTCAATCAGCATAAAGTCGACATGGGTAGGTTGTTGGTTCGAAGGAGAGCTCTCCTTTCCTTCGGTGTCCAGGTGGCTGAAGGCGGGGGAAGAGTGACAAGGAGATGGTGAGACGACAGGAGCTTGATCCTCATCGCGGCGACTCGTTGTATTAAAAGGGGAAGCCCAAGGTGAGTTTACCTCAACTTGATGAGATGGTTGGTCTAGAGGGGGAACTGGTTAAGGGACGACGGAGGCAGCGCCCTCAGGAGCGTCCTGGCCGATGAAGGTCTCCTTGGGAAGGGGCGGGGACCCCGCCCCGCCCTCGGGGTTTGGTTCGTCCTCGCCCGCTAGTTTCTGGCGAGGAACAGATGTCTCGCCGGTTTTGGTCCCCCTGGTTTTCTTCTTTTTCTTCTTCAACGGGGGGATCGCGACTCAGGTTCCTCCATCCACGCCGGTTTCAGCTTCTTTGGATTTGTAAGATTTCTTCATTAGCGGGGAAGAGCAACGTTGTCGGTGGTACCCGGCGCTGACCCGCCAGTCCCGGGAGGGACGTCGGCGCCTAGCGTTGGTTTGCTGGAATCAGGAACGACAACGTTTGGCGTTGCCCCGCCAGCCTCAGGAAGGGCGGTACCGCTTGTGGATCCTGACGCAAACTCAACAGACGTAGACCCCTTGACCCGTTTCTTTGGGGAAGGGATGGTGGTCTCAATGCCAGCACTCACAGCAGCACGTCTTCTCTTACCCCTGCTAGTATTGAAGGTAGGAGGAAACTTAATCACCTTGGCAGCGAGAGCGCGCTCCAGTTCAACCTTGGTAAACTTTATTTCCCCTAGGAGTGAATCAATGGTCTTCTTGCGAGCGGCCTCGAGCAATTATGACGATTCAAGAACAGGGAGACCAGCGAGGAAACTGAGGACGGCTTTATCCTCGTCACTCAGCGACGCGTCTGACGGCTGCGGGACGACGCGAGGGGTTTTGGTCCAATAAAAGGGGAACTGGGCAGTCCCATCCCTCTCACGTGCTCTCCCGGTCCTGTTGCTTCTGTTGAACCTGTGACGCCGGCTGTGAAGAAATCACCAAACACAAATTCCTCCAAGAAGAGTTCTCAACGGGGGCGTCCTAAGGGTAGTAAGAATAAACCTCAACCTCTCCCAGCTGATTTATTAGAGCCAGTCCAGGGGGGAAGATGGAGTGACAACTCGGGCTCAGAGAACTTGGCTACTTGGTAAGCAATTGGGTTTGAAAACGTGAGGGCCGGAAGCTTTGATGCTTCATGGTTTGGAGGCTCAAATTTGTCAAAACCACCCTCATCTCAAGTAATATGTCCGGACCTTGACTGACTTGGAATGTCCGCGGGCTAGGAAGAACAACAAAAAGAGAAGCAGTGAAAGAATCAGTGTTGCAATTGAAATCAGAACTTCGGATGTTACAGGAAACCATATTGAATGAACAACAACGACGTATAGTAGTCGGTGGCGGATCGCAGATTCTTCTTTGAAGCCCTTAGAGTATATGTTTTTGTGTCATGGAGGCTTGGTTTGTATTGGGGGTGATTTCAATGCGGTCATGTTGGAGTCCGAACGGTCTTCAGGAGGAGTTTTAGACGCGGGTGATTTAGCAAATGGAGCCTTTTATCTGGTTGCATTTATTTCTATGTTTGCAGGTGATGAGTTTGAGCCTGGTGTTGTTGTTACTGGTGTTTCCTGGTGCTGAAATTTCTACTGCTGTTAATTGCTGTTGTTGTTGCTGGTGCAATTTTTCTGCTGTTACGGTTGTTAATTTCGTATTTGCTGTTGTTGCTATTGTTCCCCTGCTGTTGCTGTTATTAATTTCGTTGTTTGATGTTGCTTCTGCTGTACTTCTATGTTGTTGTTGCTGCTGTTACTGTTTTGAAGCATTGGCATAAAATTAGAATTGGGGATGCAATAGTGGCTATCTTTCAAATGTGGTTCTCTTTTTCCTTACTTGGTTTTTATCCCATTGGGTTTTTACAAGCAAGTTTTAATGAGGCTCATTTTTAAGATAACTCTAAGCCATTTTGCCTGTGACGTTGTTGTTGCTGTTGTTGTTATGTGTACCAGCTGATGTTGTTTCTAATATTGTGTGATGTGGCTACTGTTGTTGGCTAATTAAAATTGTTGTTTGCTGACAAATTAAAAGTGTTGTTGTTGTGTGCTGTTGCTACGAAAATTGAAGGGTGTTGTTGCTATCTGTTTTTGCTGTTTATTACAAGTGTTGTTGCTGCGAAAATGGATGCTGGAGATGCTGTTTTGGATTAGAAAATTTTGGCGAGCTGATTTTTTAGATGTAAAAGGGCCCAAGATTAATTTACTAAATAAGGATAACGAAATTGGCAATCTTAAGGATGTGGTACTCTTTCCTTGCTAGGTTTTTTCCCACTGGGTTTTTCTTAGCAAGGTTTTGATGAGACTCATCTTTAAGATTACGTTTGAAGCCGTTTCGTGGGGAATTCAGCTGAGAGGGGTTTAATGCTATGTTTTCTAACTTCTTGCTTATGCTTGAGCCATTATTATTAATAAAATTACTTTCATTTTCAAAAAAAAAAAATTAACAAGTTTAGATTGGAAATAATCTTTCAACACACACCCTATTAACATAGGAAATCCCAAAGTACCGACCAGAGTCTTAGGCCAATTTCAATGCTACACAGAAATGATTTGTAATTCTATTTCTTACTAAAATGTTTACATCTTTCACCTTCTCCAATGTTTAAAAATCAAGGATCCTCAATGGTCCTCTGAATCAGCTGGCTTGGTTAGTAAATCTGAGAAAAATTTGTGTATGCTGGGTGCAATGCGGCAAACCAGGCTACAATACCTGCATATTTACTTATTTAGCAAGTGGATAAAGAAATATAATTGATAAAACAATGAATTATGAAAGTATTGTTCATGTTTTAAAGAATATACGTACCATGGTTTGACACTCAACTTATCAAATTGCTCCATGACAAACAGTATGCACGCGTTTCTTAATGATGTAGCATTGTAAGTCTCTGACATATCGTACATTAGTGAAACATTGTCCACATAAATATCCTGTAAGAATAATTTCAAGAGTAATTCGATTAAATCAAACTAAAAGAAAAATCTACAAGCATAGAAGAAATAAAGCAACAATGGAACTGAATTCTTGGTTTACTTGAGAAATTGCATGTGCACAAAGATGCTTAAGATCTTCCAGAAGATACTGATCTGCAGCTATGAGGAGGTCCTTAGCAATATCCAATTTGACATCTACTGTTCCGGTGTAAATAAATCTGAAGTCCAACAGAAAATCAGTTCATATATTAAGCTTATTATAAAAAAATAGAACAATAGTATTGCACTTTGCATCACAATACCTTATCATCATCCTAAAGACATCCCATTTAATATTTGGAATCTCTATATCATTGGCTTCACTTTCCTGCATTACACATATATTATGAAATTATTTTGGATATTTACACTTAAGTTCGGCAAATCCATTCATCTTGCTTCAATTGCAAATTGAAGGACCAGTCATCAGAGCCACATCCAAATGAAAGAGAAAACGAAGAGGGTTAAAACAAAGATTCAAGATTTATTAAAACTTACCTTATAACCCCCATCAAACATTGCGTGAAATACATCTGAAGTAGCTTGCAAGCAAGCTCTATGAGCATAAAACCTTTTACCTGAATAAAGGAAAACAAAATAAATTAGTCCATATATCAAAATCAATATGCGTATAAACAAAGTTATAGAAAATATAAGCAACAGAAAAACTTGGCAGCAGGTTCTCCACCTTCAACTAAGAATGTGACATTAGATAGTTTGGGATTGTTCACATATTGTTCGTCCAAGTACACCTACAGAAAATATAACCAGTAAATGATAGAAAATGAGAAAAAAAATGTCTCATTTTGTTCACTTTCATACATGAACAACTAAATATCAGCAACTCAATTTCAATTGTGACTGAAGCAATCATGATATCTTAAGCACATGATAGTAAAATACTTTGGATGATAGTAATGGAGAAGCAGCATCAACAATAGAGACAAATGTGGCTTTGGCAGATAACTTGAGAAGCGCTGCTGAAGCATCACTCTTCTGCTTTAGGTTTTTAGATTCAAGAAGATCCAGAAGCAATTCTAGTCCTGAAGATTTAGCAGCTTATCGAAATGAAAATACTTTCCAAGTATTGTGAGTGAGAAATGACAAAAATGGACAGATCTATGTTTATTACCATTATTAACAATGAAAATAGTTTTATGATCATTAGGGGAACATAAATGAGCAAGAGCAATAACTACAAGTCTTTGAACATCTTTGTCTGCAAAGCGCATAAGATTCAACAGATGTTTCAGTACCTGCCAAAGAGGAAATGATATAATGTTCATATCAAGTACCGCAAAAAGAAGTATTAAAATAGATTACAAATCTCATATTCGATTATAATCAATCCCTAGCTATAGAAATTTGATAATGTGCTAGAAAACTCACTCTCCCATAAATGTTCTCCTTTAATCTTTTTAATATCATTGCCACACACCGACACACATAATCAGAAGCCTGTAATAAGAACAACCCAATTAATAAATTAGTGAGGGAAATGAGTTCTATTAGCAAACCTTGATAAAAAAAAATAACCATCAAGTAGATATAATGGTAAATCAAATGCAATATTACTAAACTAAAAAAGAGAATAAATGAACATACTTCAGTATGTCCATTGAGCAGTTTTTGAAGACCACCAGCCTTAATAATATCTACAACATTGTCCTATAAAACAAAGCTATAAAATCAGTGGATGCATATCGCTGCGGGTTTGTGACCAATTAAAGAACAAGGAAATTGACTCCACCTCATTATAAGCGACAAAAGAGAGAGTGGAGGCTGCATAGTGTTGGACAAACTCATTCTTTGAGCCAAGAAGATTGAGCAGAGGCTCTATACCTCCATTATAAGCAATACCAACTTGATTGTCGGAGTCCTAACAGTTGAATTATATAAGCAATAAGAAATAGGTTTAAAAAATCAATTCCCACATACACCAAAAAATTACCCAACTTCACTTTGTATTCATTGATTTGATTCAATTAAGCAGACATAAGGCCAAATATTTGCTGCTAGTATTAATCACCTCTGCTAACATCCCAAGAACAAAAGCTGACATTGCACAAAGTAGTTCATCTGAGGACATAAGCAAGTCAACCAAAGGTCTTATAGCCCCTCTTTGGGCAATCCGAGCCTGCATGAATCACAGAGTGTGCAAATTAATAAGAGAATTCTACAAATGATAGATTTATTGCGTTTTGGAAAAACATAAAACTTGATCCACCTTGGAACACGAATATGATGTAGCAAATTCACCAAGTAAAGAAGTTGCTACTTTTTGGGTCTTCAAACAAGAGGACCTATCATTAAAATCACAAACTCGCAGAGATTAAGATTATGAACTTGCATAGATTAATTAGGGAGAAAATATATTGCTCATTTGCAGCAAGCAGCTAACATGTTAGAGGAACACATCATTTTCCTTGTATTGCATACAGAGAAAACAATGAGTTATGTGAAATTTTACCTCAATAACAAAATCACCGGTTGTAAAGCGCCAACTTCAAGAACAACTTCCTTAATATTCTGCGAAGTGTGGATCAGACTTCTAACTACACTTATCTGCAAAAACCGTTATTCAACTAGTGTTAAAAACTTAGAGCTATGTAGCCAGCAAAATCAAATATAAGGGATTATGGAAATTCGCTTATGTGTCTGACCGCCTCATAATGTATAGTAGGATCCTCTGATTGAAGCATCAATACGAGAGTGGGCAACGCATTGCATTCAACAATCTGTAATTTTTCATTCATGTAAACAACTATGTTTAAATAATATATAATAATAACTCATAGTGCAAAGTTAACTACTTGATTTGTGTTGTCATCATTGTCAAATGCAAGAGTTCGTAAGGCTCCTGCCGCTGTCCTCTGCACACATGAATCATTGAATTCAAGCAATTCAACAAGAAGTGGAATACCACCTTCATTCCTGAACAATCCATATCACGTAAGAGTAGATAATAAAATATTTGCAGCATGTGTCTATAACATATGGAAACAAATGACAACCTGATAAGGTTCATAGTGTTGATGTTTGTACTAGCAAGATTAGTTATTGTGTCTACTATTATAATAAGAAGACCAACAAGTGTTTGAGACATGAGACCAGCTTTATGCACCCTTAAGAAATCAACAAGATAGGGCGGGACTCCAGCATCAACAATGGGTTGTTGGTACTCTGGCTGTTTGAAGATAAAGATAAGTGCAAACAAAATAATCTTGAATGTAATACATGAAGCAAAATTTAACATGAATAAAAGAGATAACAAAATAAATCAATTACTTTATAAGACAGAAGGCCGACGAGCAAAACGAATCCGATCTGCAAGCCATCCGGAACTTCGACGTCAAAGTTCATTATAGTATCCACAAGTCCCTCTACATGAGAATAAAACGGAAATAACGTAAAGAACAATTCGAGCAAAGAAAAAAAAATAGGACAAGAGAGTTTAGAGTAGAACCAGTACCGTCTCTAGCAAGTTCAGAAAGCACGTTTAGGGCAGTTTTTGCGGTAGCACGGGTAGCACGATCTGAGAGAGAGGATGAAGCAGCGGATTTGAGGACAAGAATCTGTTGGAAAATTTTGTCGGTTTGATCTCGTTGAGAATCTATCAGCTGTGTATTATTATTGCATTCTTCTTGTTTACGCTTTAAGTTTCGGACTGCAGTGTGATCCTGATCCATGGTGTGTTTTTTTTTTTTGGAAAAGGCAGCACAAATTGCTAAAACCCAATTACTACAAGAATGAGCAGAACAATTGGGATAAGAGGAGGAAAGGAGGCAGATTTGAGAGGGATATCTATTTTCTATAAGGTGGCAAGCAAAGTAAAAACGAATAGAGGCGATGGAGATTTTTTTAAGTTCACCCTTATGTGAATAAAGTAGGAAAGTGATTTATCTTGCTGATTTTTGTTATTCTCCTTTTTTATAAGCAATATAATCCCCCTTTCTTACTTCTAACTAGTATTTGATTCTGCGTTATGCACGAATGGATAAGAGTACTTTGTCGACATACATAAGATCTTTTTATATTTTCTCTCTCGTTTTAATTTTTTAAATACGTATATCACCTATTTAAGTTATTTTTTCTAATCATAGTTACATTCTAATTTGTTATACTTTGAATCAAAATACCAAAACAAATTTAAACTTCCATGTGTATATACGAAAACATAAAATACAATTTTTTTTAGTTAATTTCTAACTCAATCTTGTAAAAATATTTGACATCATTTTTTATGTCATATTTGATATCATTTTGAATTTAAGATATTATATTCAATTTTTCTTTTATTCAGTTATATAAAAAATAACCATAATCACTAAAAAAAGACTTTTTCAGCATAGATCTTAATAGTAAAAAAGTAACATTTGACTTATATTAAATTTTCTAATGTCATTAAAAACCATTAAATGTCAAATTAATACGAGAGTTATTTTCGAAAAAAGTCATAATTGACTTTTCTTAATTATTTAATGTCATTAATGCCTATTAAATGCAATATTAATTCATTAATTATTTTCAAAAAATGAAATTATTTAATATTTAAATTAAAAAAATTAGAAAATATAAATATGACATCATCTACCTACTAATTATAGTATGAGAGAGAAAACTTATGAAGAAAGGCTTATAATGAGGGGGTGATACTAGTTAGAGTTGCCATGTTTTGGTTTCGGAAATAGTATATAGTATAGGATTTGTAAATGGAAAATGGTGCTTACACACCTCTCTACCTCTATAGAGATATAGAAATAAAAGAAAGAGAAATGAGTGATATAATAAGTGATATGATATAATAGATGAAAGTGATAGGAAGAAATATATTTGAAAATGATATGTATTTTTTTTTTTGAAAAGTGAAAATGATATGTAAGGGAAACAAAATTTATTTGTAAACTAAATCAAAAAGTCAGTGTTGGGGTCATCTCTCGTTCAAACCCCTAGGCTTAGGGGAAGACCAAGAAAAGTTGAGAAGAGAGGTCGGAAGAAGTTCGAGCTAATTGGGTTTCATGTGGTCGTCTGTCTTTTATCTGAGGTCATGACTTTTGTGGAGGCAAATGAAGGAAATTAGTTGATAATTCTACTGTCGGAGTTTTGAGAGCCGCAGGGTGTTATGGCTAGAGCAAGTGGTGCTATATTGATGGAGAATTATTTGGGTATGAGGTATGATTGTACAAATGAGTTTGTTGTGAACCAAATTGCGGCCCATATTCATGCGTTCCTTTAGTGTTGTTATAGTGGATTTCTCTTTTAGCCTTTTAGTTCTTTTGGTCTCTAGCGATGATTTTTTAGCTCTTGAACTAGTTTTTTATGCATGGGGTTTCCTTTGTTTTTTGTTGGTTTAATTTTAGTGTGGAGTGGTTAGCTTTTTGTTTCTACTAATCATTCGTGCCTATTTTGTCTCCTCGTAAGCTTTGTTCTCAAAATTGAGATTAATACATCCTTTTACTTTCTAAAAAAATTTATTAAAAATATATATATAAAAAAATAAAGAAATTAGCAAGGTGATATGGAATATAGTGCTATGGAAGACTATGGTGGAGGCAGCTTTAAATCACCGCTGAATCCACTGGATGATATGTAGAGAAGCAAGGTCCAAGGGTTTCTTGTCGTGATAAAGTGTTGGGAAGGCGTGCGTCACCGCCAGTAAAGTCTATCAACGACTTTTTTACATGGCTAGTGTAGCTTTCAAACTTATTTACAAATTTAGTGAAAGTTTTAAATTATTTATGGATTTAGTACAAATCGCCACTAGCATTGGCGATTTCATTAATATTTTTTTTTTGTTCTTATGAAATCTCCATTAACATTGGAGATACCTCTTTTTTTTAATGAAATCTCCACTTGCAGTGGCGACACCATAATTTTTTTTTTTGACTCTGTTCGTTAGTGACGGAAAAACATCTGTCACAAAATCCTAGTATATAATATGTAAAGAAGTCATAAACAATATTATGTCGCTAATACTTTTGCGACGGAATTATTTCTATTCTACTATCCGTCGCTAATTATGTGTTTCATTATTCACTAGGATTTTGGGACGAATAACTTCGTCGCAAAAGAAATTTTGTCGCTAAATATTTTGCGACAGATATCTTCTCTCTTCACTTTCCGTCACTAATACCTTTCATATTATATATATACTGGGATTTTGTGACAGACGTTTTTCTGTCACTAACCAATAGAGTAAAAAAATTATGGTCTCGCCACTGCAAGTGGCGATTTCATAAAAAAACGGTATCTCCAATGTTAATGGCGATTTCATAAGAACAAAAAAAATCAAAGAAATCGCCAATGCCAGTGGCGATTTATACTAAATCCGTAAATAATTCAAAACTTGCACTAGATTCGTAAATCAATTTAAAAATTACATTAGTGATGTAAAAAAGTCTCTATCAACAAACTCGTGTAGCAGAAAGTGATTCGTTTTGAACTTGTGGATGATGCTTGATGTGCGGAATGGTTTCTATGTTGTGAAGTTGGATCAAGACGTTGATAAATGAAAAGTCATTAACGGGTCCCTGAATGATCTTTATTCATTATTTATCCTTAATAAGGGAGTGGTCTTCTGATTTTGTGGCTTCCACCGCTCAAATCGACAAAATAATGGTTTGGGTTTGTATCCCCTATCTCAGTTTGCCATTGTATGACGGGAATTTTCTACTCGTGATTTTCTCAATGGTAGAAACAAATTAAGTTTGATAAAACACAATGAACCAGTTGTGGGGACGTGTTTGCATTCAAGGTATTTGGTTCAATGTGGAATGTGAGGGTTTGCATATCATGTGTTCACTCTGTGGATGCTATGGCCACTTGGGGAGGAACTTTGTCTTGTCTATCTAAGCTGTCACATGGCAGTGGTATCACCGGCTTGCAGCTGCTGTCACACTCACAGCCATCGTCTAATGTGCATGGACATAACCTTAATTCAAATAGAGTGCGATATCTAAGAAAAAGATCCAGTACGTCTATATATCTGTAATTAGTCGGGTAAAGAAAAAGTAGTATACATGTATAAAAAAAACATGGAGATAACATTAATTCAAATCTATGCTATCTCCATGTGAATGGAGACATATAGATATAGATATTGATTTGCAGAATTAATTTCTAACTTTGCTGCATTTTTTTTCTTCCAATTTTATGTTTGAAACTTATTCATTGACCTCATAATATATTTTTGTCTCTACAATAATGGTGAATGGATCAATGCAGGTGCTGCTATGCTCACTGATAGCATATTTTGGTATATAACTGTTCCTTTCCAAACCATCAAAGATTACAACCTAAATTTTGAAAGTATCGTAGATGACCTCATTAATTTAGCAGGTTTCTTTGATAACTTTTTTCACTACTCTTGCCAAAGAAACCAGAAACTCTAATTGAGGCTTTGCATCTGGGCTCATTTTTACTTTGGTTTGATTAGGTTCGAACTAAAATTACTTCTATCTGCAATCACAATTAGTGAGTTGTGGGAGCAGTGCTATGTCATTGCTCAAAGAAGAGGTGAGACTTGCTACCTCAGTGAGTTGTGCTTTGATCTTTTCTAAGTTCTGGCTTATTGCTTTTAAATTTATATTCCAAACATTAAATGAGTTTTCAATTAAGGAATACCAAACTTTATAACAATTTCGTTTCCTAAAACATGATATATATATATATATATAGCATAGATCTCTACATGTGGAGCTCATATCCAGTCCCAGCCGAAACCACTAGTAGTATCCGATGGTTTTTTCACTGGTTGGTCATATGGTGAACACTACCACCCCGGCCGCTCGCATAACTCAGAGTTCAATTCCATCTTCCTACTCTCTTATATGTCTATGTAATGTTCACTATACTTAATGATTTAGTGTGTGTTTGGATTTCAGTTTGCAAAACAGAGTTTGGGTGAATGTGGGTTTGCAAAACAGAGTTTGGGTCAAAGTGAGTTGATTGTAATGTGATTTATGTTTGGATACTTTTATTCTGAAACAGAGTTTGATATCATGAATCATGTTTGGATAATATTAATGAAAAGCACTTTTAAGTTGTATAATTACTAAAAAGGGTATGAGTTTTATTCTAAAACAGAGTTTCATTCATGATTTTTTAACTACATTTTATTATTTTAAGCAAAAATATTTTTTAAAAGGAAATCAAAAAATGCAAATAGTTGAAATTCGTAAAGTTAACACTAATAAAAATTAAATAAGTTGCAGAATTTTTTTTTAGAAAAGAGAATATATTGATATAAGAGAGGTCTTGGAGACAAACCTCTTCCAAGTGAGCTAAAAGAGCAACATACAAGACAAGAAACCAAGCAGATAAATAGGTGCAAAGAAGTAGAAAAAACATGACAAACAACTGCAGGTACAGTAAAGAAAAAGGAGAAAAAACGAAACTACACTAGCTAGAAATGCATGCTTACTCACCAAAAGGAAAAGGTACAACCATGCTCAAAGCTGGCCAACACATGGGCCGTTGAAGCTCAAACAGCAAAAGAAAACATCCCCAGGACAGCGCATAGAACACCAGATAAACAGTATGCAATCAGATAGGAGTAGGTTCAAAACAGACTTGAACATAGTATCAGTTACAGTTTTGATTGTAGTTCAGAATTTCCCCCAAATAAGTTGTAGAAAATTACATAAAAGATAACAACATATCTTAAAATAACATATATATGTTCCAAAATAAAATACAAACCAACAATAAAGTTCAAAGGTAAAAATGAAATACTATTTTAATTATATAGTCACAACTAAACTAATTAAGGTTCATGTGCTCCACAAAGTAAGAAAATGGAACATATGTACTGATTAAATTGATAGAATGACATTAAATAACATAAGTACTAGATACTGATTAAAACATAGTTGATGACAAGTACCATTAACCATACAATTTTTCCTAGCACAATACAACCACACATTAAAAGTTCTACATAGTTAACCATACATAAAAAAGTAGCACCTAACACAACTTAATGATCAAACTAATGACATAATTAAGTCTTCATGAACGGCGATGGGTTGTACGCAGCAAATTTCAACCAAGCCAACAATTTTTCCTCATTCCCTTTCAATGCCACAAACATTTGCCTTGCGGGCTCGAACATCATGAGTTGACAACATCGAGAATGCAACTCAATATTACTTTCAAGAGCCTCAAACTTTTGCATTTCTGCCATCACTTCACCAATAGATGCACCAGGTGAAGGTATGAAAAACGGTAGAAAGGGGGGGTTTGAATAACGTTTTCAGTATAAAACTTCCACCTTAAAGATTTTGACAAATCTTTCGAGAACTTAAGTGCTAAAGATAAGAGATAGAAAAGCACACAAGGATTTTATCCTGGTTCACTTGATAAATCACTCAAGCTACTCCAGTCCACCCGTTAAGGTGATTTCTTCCTTCTTAGAATGAAGGCAATCCACTAATCAGGTAAGAGTTACAACTGCACCTGAAACCTACAAGTGACTAACAATTACACTGACTTAACTCACACTAAGATTCACTCTCTTAGTCTTCTCTAGGATCCGATCAACCTTGATCTCCTAAAGGAACTAAACAAATTGTTTATCAAAGAATTGTTTACAAGAGATTTGCTTCTAAAAAGCTAATAGTAAACTCAATGAATTTCAGATGAAAGAAAGCTTAGAAGAATTTAAGTTTGTCTTGCGCGTATGTGAATGCTTCTAGCCGTTTCTTTCAGTCTTCAGCCTCTTTATATACTCCAAGGATTAGGGTTGAGCGTTGCATGGGAAATGCTACCGTTGGAGGGCAGTTCTGGAAAATCCAGCTTCTGATGTGTCTAAGACTGTTAGGTAGGTCGTCAGGAAGGTACAGTTGCTTTTGTACTTGGATAGCGACGCGACCTTTAAACCTAGGAGACTTCTGATCAGGGGAATGCTTCATATTGGAACTTGTGAAGCCGGTTGATCAGAGTCAGAGGGAAAGCCCAGATCCTCTGACCATTGTTTCTTCTGATTCTGAACTCAGAGGGAAGAACATGGTCTTCAGAGTATCTTGCTTCTGGACATCAGAACTTCACTAATCAGCTTCTGGATCTTCAGAGTCTTCTACACCATCAGAACATCTGAGCCTTCAGTGTTTCTTGGTTATCAGACTTTCTGGATCTTCAGAACTTCTAGTGACTGAGTCCACATCAGAGTTTGTATAACTTCAGAACTTCTGAAGCTTTTCCACTGTTCATACTGAACATGGTGAATGCGAAAGCGTTGCTTGGGTTGCTCTTTATACACAGTGCTTCTGATTTGTGTGAGATTGAGTTGAGGTCAGAGCCTGTAAATAGCACACTCAGAAAAACACGTTAGAGTACCACAATTGTTCATATCAAAAGGTTAACTTGTAATCATCAAAACATAGAGTTGTACTACTAGATCAAAACTTGATCTTACAATCTCCCCCTTTTTGATGATGACAAAACTAAGATTTTTGATGAACAATTCTTAAACATTAAACTGAATTCACTCAGAGTTTAGAGATATAGAATAATACTTATCCTGATGTGAATAGTTTATCTTGCTCATTCTGAATTCAAGTCACTGCTTGATTCTGAGCTTAGCTCCCCCTGAATCTAATACTTGATGAAAACGTTAGTAAAGTCTAGATTCTGAGCTAAAAGATATAAGAGTTCAGAGTGAAGAACTTATGACATAGATGAAAATCGAGTAATCAGAGCGCATAAGTAATCAGAGTCACGGACAGGGTATCAGAGTCTTGGGTATCAGAGTCAACTTATAATCACTTCAGAAGAAGTGAAATGTATTCCTTGTATTTGCCCAGTGACACATCTATGGTCATGAAGGTGGAACTCTTAAATTCTCCAAAAGAAAAAAATAAATCACACTAACACATCTTACACATCAAAAACTGGGTGTACTCCCCCTTTTTGTCATAAGCAAAAAGCTTGGGGTGTGAAAAACTTAGCTCGAAGTACAAGGTACTCCCCCTTAGAGAAGGTCTAAGTTTAAAGAAAATGAAAACGATGCAAGAATCAGAGTTAGGCGAAATAAATAGAAGAGTTAATGCAAGAGAAGAACGTTTACCACCGGTCAAGTGAGTAAAGAGAAGGGTCAGTTACCAAGAACTTAACCTCGAGAAACCGTAGGAGCATTAACTTTCAGAGAGAAAATGAAGCCTATATAAAGCGTTGGAGAGAAAGGTAAGCTTCACACCTCGAACAATTTTCAGTAAAAAAAAATGGCATCATACATCGTAGCACTAGAAGAGCTGAGGAAGAAGGCCTTTGAGGAGGACTTGTTCCTGAACATCAGGCATCCAGAGGGTACAACGACCATCGCGGAGCTGACACGGACACTGCTGGAAGAGGACCTGCGTCCAGAGGTGAAGAGAGACCTGAGGGAATTTCTTGCCTTCGTGGAGGAGGTGCAAGAACTCAGCCGGCTTGAACTCAAGCTGCTGGAAGAAAAAGAGAGTTTGAAAGAGAAGCTCAAGACCGCAGAAGAGATTCTGGAGAGGGATGAGCTAAAGGACAGGCTCAACAACATCCAGCATGCACTGGAGCGTCTGGAGAAGGATAGGTCAGAGCAGCGCCAGGAGTGCAGAAGAATGAGGAGGGATCCTCCATTCTAGACTTTAGGGAAAGAATGTATGATGTAAACATAAAGATATGATGAATAAAAAGATTTTTACAAACATATGTGACACAAATATATATAGATATGCATAGATAATCACAAACGAACAAAGTAGAATAAGTAAATAAAAAGAAACAGAGTTTAACAAAAATAAAACAACGTTAAAGAAAAAGAAAAACGAAGAGATCCTAAAACTAAGGTTTATCAGTTCGTCGCAGAAGTTCCATCATCATGTGCTTCATTTCAATTAGCATGGATTCATGAATGTCAAGACGCTGTTCCATGATGTCGAGTCTGGATGAGCTTGACTGAGCAGAACCGGAAGGAACATTCTGAGCAGCTTGAGGATCTGGAATGGAAGCAGAAGCAGCAGGAGTAAACACTACTGGTGCAAGTGCTTGGCATCTAAGGGCTTCAGCCTCAGCCTCAAGTCGTTCTGCCTCTAATCTGGCTTGTTCAGCTTGAGCTGCTGCTTGACGTGCAGCCTCTTCTGCTTGAGCTTTCTTTCTCTTGGCTTCTTCAATAGCTTCAAGAAGCTTATGTCTCTGTTCTTGTTCATGAAGAGCCACCCTTCGAGCAAACCTTTGCTTTGCAGCCTCAATGCTCTGACTTCCCTCTGCATGCAGGAGCTGCATCATAATTGGAACTTGAGCCACTAGCCAAGTGCCCAGATTGTTCCACTCATCAGTCTGACCGTGCACATTGCGTAGCATCAAAGAAGCTTCATGATAGAAAGTATTGATGCACTCAGAGAGAGATGTGGGTCGGAGGTGAGTGTAAGGAATTATGGAGAGGTTGGTTTCAGGAGAGGCTGGGTGATTGCTGCTGTGGGCTTCAGAGGCACCTTGTGGAGAGCCAATGTTAAACGTTTGAGCATTGGGTTCAGAGGTTCCAAGGTGAGGTTCTGAAGTTTCAACCAGAGGATGGGGTGATCTAACCGAGGATTGGTTAGACACTGATTGTTCGGGTTCAAGTTCTGGTTGAATAGGCTCTTGTTGGTCGGGGGCAGGGTGAGCTTGTTGAGCCAAAGGGTCTGCCTCTTGTAAAGGATTGGCCAAGATAGGTTCATCTGGGTCAACTAGACGTTCAGGTCTAGGGCCAGGATATCTCCTAGGGCTTGGACAAGTGAGGTAATACTCTTCTAAGGTAGACACCTTTTCTTTTCTGACCTCCATGAATTTTCTAATGGATTCAGAGTTATTGGAGGGAGAAGAATCAGCAACATTGGTTGGGAAGGATACAGGTGTAAAGGCTGTGGAAGAGTCTGTATCCGTGGGTTTGAGAGCCAGACGTTCTGATTCTCTTGGGACAGAGTGATCAGAGGTTCTGGGTTCAGGTTCTGTGTGGGTAGGCTCTGGTTGTGCATGAATGATGGGTTCAGAAGATAATGGGTTGTACTGAATGGTAATGGGAGAGGTAGGTTCTTCTGACCTAGAGGGTTGGTTCTGAAGCAAATTCCAGAGAGGTTCTTCAGTAGGGGAAGGTTGAAAGAATGAAGATCTTGGGGAATGTGGTGGAGAGGTGGTTTGTGCAGCTGGTTGGGATTCAGGAATAGGAGTGAGGGGATTTGAGGAGTGTTTGAGCATGGCAGATATAGGGAGTGCATCAAATAAATTCAAATCATCATCAGAAGCAAGTGCAGACTTACTTGAGTGTGCTGATGATCTAGTCACTCTGGCAGGAGGTTCAGTCCTTCTGAGCACTTCAGCAGCTGGTTCCACCCGAGTAGGCTTCACCACGATTCTGACTTGCTTCTTCTTCTTCTTAGGAGGACCATCCTCATTATCACTATCATCACCATCATCAGGCTTTCTCTTCTTCTTTTTGACCAGAGGGACATCTGATTCCTCAGAAGATTATTCTAGGATCATCTTCCTCTGAGCTTTCTTCTTGGGAGGAGAAGGAAACTCTGGAGCTGGCGGCAGTCTGCTGAAGAAATCATCGAGATCAATTTCGAATCCTTGAGCCCTTAGGTCTTCAACATAGCACCTAATGGCGTCAGGATTGTCTGCCTGAGTCCACAGAGGGTAGTCATTCAGAGGCATCCTTCTACTTCTGATTTCAGAAGATGTGTCTTCACGAGCAGGGGCGATTTTCTTCTGGACCAAACCTATCTTCTTCAGAGAATTTGCAGTGAAGACATCACTGACAATGGTGGTCAGATCCTCTACACATCCAGCATGGACCAGATCTTGCACCAGGTTGCTTTCAATGAAAAAGTCTGAGAGCAGTCTCCCAAAGGGGATATACTTGATTGCTGACTTGATGGAGGCAGTGGTACGAGACTTCCGGATACATTCCTTCAAGTAGGAGAACAGGAAGTAGGGAAGGCAGATCTTCTTCTGGTCTTGGATGAAGAACAACATCACCTTCTGGTTGAAGTTGATGTAGTCTGGAGAACTGCCCTTTGGTCTCTGGTTTATGCAGTGGAGCAAAATTTTGTGCCAGATCCTGAGCTTGGGATGAAGGTCCATCACCTTGTAATTCGTCTTGCCCGGTTTGTAATTGGTGTACAGGGCCTGGTTGATTGTATCCTTGGTGCTGGGTTTCAGCTTCGATTCCGTGAGTTGGAAACGATACCCAAAAGCAGTGTCTGCACCCAGCAAATTCACGAAAGACTTCTCTGTGATGATGATCTTTCTTCCAAGAATGTGAGATACCACCTGAGTATCATCGCAGTCGGCGTGCTTCCAGAATTCCTTGACCAGTCTATCATACACCGGTCCTCGAAGTCTGTTGAAGTAATTTCCCCAACCTTGAACTTGGACTTCAGGACGAAGATCATACCCATTTGTAGCCAGGTTGTCGAGGTCGAATCTCCATTCTGCCAGGACTTGAAGTTCCTCAGGAGCATATACGCAGTGAACGGCACAGCCCCGTTCTGCAATTGGAACAATCTGCTCTTGAGCTTGACCTTGATCTTGTGTCGGATTCTCAGAGCCCCTTTGACCCGTTGCTAGACCAACTACCATGTGAGGGAACTGGGGTGCATCTGCAGTAGATCTTCTGGTTTGACTCACCATTTTTGAAGCGGTTGAAGGTTTGAGGTAGAAGATGAAGGTTGAAAGATGAAGAGAGATCGAGAGAGAAATCGAGGATAAGCGGTTTTTGAAAAGCAGAGAGAGCGAGAGTAAAAACCGGAAGTGAAAGAGATCGTGTGTGTATAGTGGGTTTTGACAAATAACCGTTGTTGATTCAAAAAGCAATTTAAGATCAACGGTTGAAAATTAAAGATAGATAGTAACAGTAAATACACAAATCACACACAGGAGAGAAGCACATCTACACGCAATCATAACAGACTGTCACACGGGCACAAGGAACTATGCATCAGAAATATTGACACACGTGTTGCTGTCTCAGCTTCAGAGTCAGTACCAGTGGGTACACACACTCTGATTGAGTTACCTTCTGGACTAGACATCTTCTGATCAAGAAGTATCATAGTCAGAGGTTCTGATCCATCTTCACTCTGGACAAAAGTCCATGTTTAGATTTTTCAGAATAAAATTAAATCTATCCTCTGCTAAGGGCCTTGTAAAGATATCTGCCCATTGATGGTCAGTATCAACAAACTTCAGAAGAAGTACGCCCTTCTGTACATAATCTCTAATAAAGTGATACTTTACCTCAATGTGCTTTGCCCTTGAATGCAAGATAGGGTTCTTACTCAATGAGATTGCAGCAGTGTTATCACAATAGATTGGGATATTGCTCTCAAGGATCTGATAATCCTTCAGCTGATGTTTCATCCAGAGCATCTGAGTGCTGCATATTGCTGCTGAGATATATTCTGCCTCTGCAGTTGATAGTGCAATGGTTGATTGCCTCTTGCTTGCCCATGAGACTAGATTGCTTCCCATAAATTGACAATTTCCAGAAGTACTTTTTCTCTCTGTTCTATCTCCAGCATAATCAGCATCACAGTAACCTGAAAGCTTATACTCTGATGATTTCTTATACATCAAGCCAAGGTTAGTGGTGCCTTTCAGATACCTTAGGATCCTCTTAACAGCAGTTAAGTGGGTTTCCCTTGGATCTGATTGGAAATGAGCACATAAATGAACACTAAATAGTATGTCTGGCCTAGATGCAGTTAAGTATAGAAGTGAACCTATCATGCCACGATAGAGCTTCTGACATACTTTACCACTTTTATCTTCTTTCTCCAGAATGCATGTAGGATGCATTGGAGTCTTGGCCACTGTAGATTCCAGCATATTAAACTTCTTCAGAAGTTCTTTAGTGTACTTGCTCTGATGGATATATGTTCCTTCTGGTGTTTGATCAACTTGTATTCCCAGAAAGTACTTTAATTCTCCCATCATACTCATCTCAAATTCAGCCTGCATCATCTCAGAAAATTCTTTGCATAGAGATTGATTAGCAGAACCAAATATAATATCATCAACATAAATTTGCACAATTAAGATATCATCTTTATAAGTCTTGCAAAAAAGAGTTGTATCTACTTTACCCCTTACAAACTCATTCTCCAGAAGGAATGAGCTAAGTCTCTCATACCATGCTCTGGGAGCTTGCTTCAGACCGTAGAGTGATTTCTTCAATTTGAACACATGGTCTGGTTTCTTCTCATCTTCAAAACCTGGGGGTTGATGAACATAGACTTCCTCTGAGATATAACCATTTAGGAAGGCACTCTTTACGTCCATCTGATGTAGAACTATGTTGTGATTTACTGAGAAAGAGATCAACAGTCTGATTGCCTCCAGTCTTGCTACTGGAGCAAATGTTTCAGTGTAGTCTATTCCTTCCTGCTGGCTGTAGCCTTGAGCAACTAGCCTTGCCTTGTTTCTGACTACATCTCCTTTCTCATTCAGCTTGTTTCTGAATTCCCATTTCGTTCTAATAACATGGACACTCTCAGGCTTCTTCACTAAGCTCCAAACATCGTTCTTGGAAAATTGATTCAATTCTTCTTCCATGGCCAGAATCCAATCCTTGTCCTGAAGAGCTTCATCTATGGACTTGGGTTCAATTAAGGACACCAATCCTTTCAGACTGAGCAAGGTCTTTTCAGAGGGTCTGAAGGCAGATCTGGTTCTGACTGGTTCGTCTTTGTTGCCCAAAATCAATTCCTTAGGGTGAGCTGCAGTGATTCTGCTCTTCTTCAGAGTTTGTGAGTTAGAGGGACCAGCTTCTTCCTCTGGTTCATCTTCCTCTGGCTCAGCTTCCTCTGGAGCTTTGCCTTTGTCAGAAACATTAATGCTTAAATCTGCAAACTTTTCAACTAGCTTTGACTGGTCAGAGTCAAGCTTATCGTCAAATCTAACATGAATAGATTCTTCAATAGTCTTAGCATCAGTATTATAAAATCTAAAACCTTTAGATCTCTCAGAATAACCGAGTAATAGACACTTAGAAGACTTAGCATCAAATTTATGCAATCTATCCTTAGTATTGAGAACATAACAAACACAGCCAAAAGGATGAAAATAAGAAATGTTGGGTTTTATGTTCTTCCACAATTCATAAGGAGTCTTATTCAGAATTGGTCTCACAGAGATTCTGTTCTGAATGTAACATGCTGTATTTACTGCCTCTGCCCAAAAGTGCTTAGCCATGCCAGTTTCTTGGAGCATGGTTCTAGCCATCTCCTGAAGAGTTCTGTTCTTCCTCTCAACAACACCGTTTTGTTGAGGAGTTCTGGGACAAGAGAAATCATGTGCAATTCCATAGGGAATCAAACAGACTCTCAAACTTGTCATTCTCAAACTCTCCACCATGGTCACTTCTGACACGCACAATCCTACAAGCCTTCTCGTTTTGCACTTGAGCAATGAAGGTAGAGAACACAGCATGAGACTCATCCTTGCGGGTTAGAAACTTTACCCATGTCCAGCGGCTATAGTCATCAACGATAACCATCCCATATCTCTTGCCACCTATAGACTCAGTTTTCACTGGTCCAAAAAGGTCGATATGCAGAAGTTCTAACGGCCTTGAGGTTGAGACAACATTCTTTGCCTTGAAAGGGACTTTTGTGAATTTGCCTTTCTGACATGCTTCACAAAGAGCGTCTGAAGCGAACTTCAGATTGGGTAAGCCCCTGACAAGGTTTAGCTTGCTCAGCTGAGAAATCTTTCTCATACTGGCATGCCCTAACCGTCTATGCCATACCCACTGCTCTTCATTAACAGACAGAAGGCACTTCACATTCTGAGCCTCCAACTCAGATAATCTGATCTTATAAATGTTGTTCTTCCTCTTGCTGTTAAACAGAACAGAGCCATCGATTTGACTTACAGCCCGGCAGGACTTTTGATTGAATATAACATCATAACCCTTGTCAGCTAATTGACTTATAGACAATAAGTTATGTGTTAAGCCGTCTACCAATAACACATTATCAATGCATGGACTACTATCTACACAAATAGTACCAGTACCAACAATTTTACCCTTTTCATTTCCTCCAAAGCCAACTTCGCCTCCAGGCTTAAGTTTCAGCTCTCAGAACATACGCCTTTCTCCCGTCATGTGACGCGAGCATCCACTGTCCAGATACCATGATTGGTGTTTCAGTGGAGCTATCAAGGATATCTGCAACATAGATAATCTTGTCCTTAGGTACCCACTTTCTGGGTCCTCTCTTGTTAGTTACCCCAGAGGTTCTGATCACCTTGGGTGTCTCAACATGATATTTTAAAGGAATATTTGCATGATATTTAGTCATAGAGAAAGATCCCTTTTTAAGAGGGTGTTTAGCAACTTTAGCAGGTACAGGATCAGGCAATATGGTATCAGAGGGAACAAAGCATTCATACAAGGATTTAGCTTTAGACACAGAGGGCTCATTTCTAATTGGTTTAGAATAGCCAATGCCATGCATTCCATTTCTGCTTACGCCATAGATCATTGAAGCCATTAAGCTTCTATCCACGCTTTTAGCTAGGAATCTTTGAAAAGACTTTTCATACTTAGATTCATTTCTACAATCAGAGGCATCACAGGCAACAATTTCTTCTAACTTAGCAATCTGGTTCTTAAGCACAGAGTTAGAATTGATCAAGGCATGATTATCATTTTTCAAATCAGAAATAATTTTCTCATGTTCAGAAGGAGTCTTGGAAACAGCAGATAAGTTCTTTTTAAGCTTCTTATGCTTAGACAATAAGGAGTTATACTTATCCATAATATCAGACAATGCATGTTTCAGTTCAGAGGTAGAGAAAGAAGCGAATACCTCATTTTCATCGTCTGAGTTAGGATCTCCTTCTGATTCTGAGTCAGAGTCAACATCTCCCTTTGACTCTGCTTCTTTGTCTTTGACAATAGCCATGAGTCCTTGGACTTCACCATCAGAGTCAACATCCTCTGACTCTGATTCATCAAATGTCACCATCAGACTCTTCTTTGTCTTGAAGTGCTTCTTTGGCTTCTTGTCCTTCTTCAACTTTGGACAGTCACTTTTGTAGTTCCCTGATTCTTTGCACTCAAAGCATGTGACTTCCTTAAGTGAGGACTTCTTCTGACCTGAGGATTCAGACTTTCCTTTTGCCTTTCCAGAGCCTTTGTATTTGCTCTGCCTGTGCTTCCAGATGCGATTGAGTCTCTTGGAGATCAGAGTCAGCTCATCTTCATCAGAATCTTCTGATGCTTCTTCAGATTCCTCTTCTTCAGCTTGAAGAGCTTTTGACTTCTCAGCCTTAGCCTTTTCAGATTTAGATTTCAAGGCTATGGACTTTTTCCTCAGATCTTGCATCTCTGAGCGCTTCAGCTCATGGCATTTCAAAATGCTGATGAGTTCTTCTAAACTCATATTCTCAACGTCTCTCGTGAGCTCTATTGAAGTCACTAAAGGCATCCAACTTTCAGGAAGACACCTGATGACCCTTATGACATGATCTTTTGTAGTGTAGCTCTTGTTGAGAGGTCGTATGCCAGCTACAAGCAACTGAAATCTGGAGAACATTTCTTCAATGGACTCATTTGGCTCCATGATGAAGGATTCATACTTTTGGATCAAAGACAATGCCTTTGATTCTTTGACTTTCTTGTTTCCTTCATGAGACATCTTCAGAGATTCGAAAATGCCTTTCGCAAACTCACGATCTGTAATCTTCTGGTACTCTTCATAGGAAATAGCACTTAGAAGAATTGCTCTTGCTTTGTGATGTTGTGAGTACAGCTTCTTTTGATCTGCAGTCATCTCTGACCTTGGGATCTTCTTGCCATCTGCATCAACTGGACGCTCGTAGCCATCCACAATAATATCCCAGAGATCTGCATCGAAACCCAGAAAGAAGCTTTCCAGTCTATCTTTCCAATATTCGAACCTTTGACCGTCGAACATAGGAGGCTTTGCATTGTAACCATCTCTTTGAGTTTCACTGGTGGTGGCAGCCATTGTTTTTCACACCGGCCCGGATCACTGAACACTGTTAGGTGTGGTAATCAGAACTTGCGCTCTGATACCAATTGAAGGTATGAAAAACGGTAGAAAGGGGGGGTTTGAATAACGTTTTCAGTATAAAACTTCCACCTTAAAGATTTTGACAAATCTTTCGAGAACTTAAGTGCTAAAGATAAGAGATAGAAAAGCACACAAGGATTTTATCCTGGTTCACTTGATAAATCACTCAAGCTACTCCAGTCCACCCGTTAAGGTGATTTCTTCCTTCTTAGAATGAAGGCAATCCACTAATCAAGTAAGAGTTACAACTGCACTTGAAACCTACAAGTGACTAACAATTACACTGACTTAGCTCACACTAAGATTCACTCTCTTAGTCTTCTCTAGGATCCGATCAACCTTGATCTCCTAAAGGAACTAAACAAATTGTTTATCAAAGAATTGTTTACAAGAGATTTGCTTCTAAAAAGCTAATAGTAAACTCAATGAATTTCAGATGAAAGAAAGCTTAGAAGAATTTAAGTTTGTCTTGCGCGTATGTGAATGCTTCTAGCCGTTTCTTTCAGTCTTCAGCCTCTTTATATACTCCAAGGATTAGGGTTGAGCGTTGCATGGGAAATGCTACCGTTGGAGGGCAGTTCTGGAAAATCCAGCTTCTGATGTGTCTGAGACTGTTAGGTAGGTCGTCAGGAAGGTACAGTTGCTTTTGTACTTGGATAGCGACGCGACCTTTAAACCTAGGAGACTTCTGATCAGGGGAATGCTTCATATTGGAACTTGTGAAGCCGGTTGATCAGAGTCAGAGGGAAAGCCCAGATCC
The DNA here is from genome assembly GCF_012489685.1 of Lotus japonicus. NCBI lineage: Eukaryota > Viridiplantae > Streptophyta > Magnoliopsida > Fabales > Fabaceae > Lotus > Lotus japonicus. The sequence continues at coordinate 75,539,738 of NC_080041.1, forward strand.
TCTGACCATTGTTTCTTCTGATTCTGAACTCAGAGGGAAGAACATGGTCTTCAGAGTATCTTGCTTCTGGACATCAGAACTTCACTAATCAGCTTCTGGATCTTCAGAGTCTTCTACACCATCAGAACATCTGAGCCTTCAGTGTTTCTTGGTTATCAGACTTTCTGGATCTTCAGAACTTCTAGTGACTGAGTCCACATCAGAGTTTGTATAACTTCAGAACTTCTGAAGCTTTTCCACTGTTCATACTGAACATGGTGAATGCGAAAGCGTTGCTTGGGTTGCTCTTTATACACAGTGCTTCTGATTTGTGTGAGATTGAGTTGAGGTTAGAGCCTATAAATAGCACACTCAGAAAAACACGTTAGAGTACCACAATTGTTCATATCAAAAGGTTAACTTGTAATCATCAAAACATAGAGTTGTACTACTAGATCAAAACTTGATCTTACACCAGGCACTACGAGTTTGTTTACAGTAGTTGAGCGTGACTCGGATGCAGTTGCAATCCTACTTATTGCATCTGCTATCTTTTTAGAGGCAGGGACATTCACCATCTTCTTGTTACTAGCTTTTTCAGCATTTTCAATTCTCTTCCTCTTCCCTCCACTTTTATCACTGCTGTTTCCATATCCGTTGCTTAAATTAATATTTCCAAATTCAGCACTAACTCCAACACTTGCTCCCTCACCAGCTCCTCCAATTTCATCACTGTCCCCCGATCCTTCGTCAAGATTTATGCACCCACTCTCAAAGGTAGGACGATACCCATCAGCACTTTCACCTTCTTCATTAGGCAAAACTCTAGAAGAGGGTGCCCATGCATGTTTTCCAGTAGCTACCACATCTTTGAATAAGATAGTTAATTCATTAGCATATGCAAGTCCTTTATATCTGTACTTTGCATATTGTTTATTTTCCTGCACATTTGTAACTAATGAGTATGATATATTGTATAAACGGATTATAAATCTTACAACTTCATATTAAATCCATACCATAATCTTTTTCTCCCACCACTCATCAGGTGCAGCAAGAGTCTTTTTTTCCTCATCCCATCCTAAGCCTGTCTCTTTGGAAAATAACTTATCCCATGCTAACCACTCTTTCCTAAGATTATCCCACTTGTTTCGAAATTGTATTTTCTCATAGTTTCTATTAGTTGCCTTGTTGAATTCAGTCTTTACAACAATCCAACCATTCTTTGTAAGAGTTGTCCCAGACCGTTCTCCTTTGTAGACTTGATCCAAGCATAGTTTGATGTAAATCTCTAAGGCTCTCACATCCCATTCAGCCTTCGACTTATCTGTTGTAGGGGTGTCTACATGTTCCTTTCTCTTATTGCGACTCACTATTATAAACGAAAAGTCCAAATTACTTTTTTAAATTTAAAACACTAACAATTAATACTGAAAATAACAAGTTTCAGCCATAAATGCTCCATATTTGCTTGCAACAGTTTTCACTTTTCATCTAAAAAATATCCTCTTATATTCATTCAAGAGGGAGAACAAAAGAACAGAGGAAGTATGAATACATAAACACCCAATTCTCCATCTCAAACAGTGAAGAGACCAATTTACCAATGTGTACTAGTCAAATCCCATACATGTGCAGTTGTCTCTTTCATAATCAGCACTCACAAATGAAAACTTCTTATTGATAGTGTATTAGTTCAGTACAATGCAAGCAAATTTTCATGCCAATTGATAAGGAGAGTTTCTTAAGCATACTTAACAACAAAAACAAAGACAAAGAATTGAAGAGTACTATCAAAAAATTGAACATGAAGATAAGAAGTATAACAATAAGCTTGAAGAGTACTATCAAAAAGATACACCCCACATTCAAGCTTCTACTGCCATTGTATATTTCCCAATGAGAATCAAAGAATTGTCCAAGTTAATAGCCATTTACTACCACGGCTAAAGGCCATAAAAGTGAATTAATGTGATTGATTTTTGGCTATTATATAGCAAACCAATCACTAGTATATATTAGGCAATAACTTGGAAAAATGAATGGGAATAAATCAGTTTTTATTAGCATTTAAACATTTGATTTTCTGCTTGAGCCTGATCTGCTTGGGGAAAAGAAAACGAGAGCAGCCTACTAGCTTAACAAAAAAGACAAAAGAAAAGCCAAAAGATCCTTTAAAACTACACAAAAAGGGATTTTGTTTGAGCCTGATCTGTTTTCATAGCTTAAAGTGTCATCACAAGGCACCAATATTCTACTGACTTCAAACATGCAGCACATTTTTTGAAGAACAAAATATTAGCTAGTGGTACAAATCTGAAGAAAACTTGCAAAGGAGAAATGAATTACTTGATGTGCAGCACAGATTTGTGGAGCAGATAAGCTTCAAAGAAAATAGAACTTCAAACAGTGATCTACAGCTTTGACCAGAAGAGAAGAACGAGAGCTCCGAGTGTGGTTTTCTTACAGAGAAGGTTGGAATAAGGAGAAGAGAGAGGGTCAGTTATGGCACTGTGAAGGTAGTTGATTTTTTTCAATCCAACTTTAATTAGCCCAACTGCTCAACGTAAACGTAGAAGTGATGGTTGGGTCAAGTTAGATGAAAGTGGGTTTTTGGCCAAAAGTGAGTTAGGGTGAAAGTGGGTTCAAGTTACCCAAACATAATGGCACAATGTTCAGTGCAACCCAAAAGCACATTGAGGCTCACAAACAGAAAACCAAACATAGCCTTAAGCACAATTCATTTTTCCCATCTAAAACAACATGTATTAAATTTGAGTAATAATTTTCATGTATATATTATAAAAGAACAAAAGCTATGAGAGCCACTTGATGAGTGTCAATTCAAGGTGCATTTTGCTTTCAGATTAATTCTCACAACTCCCTCCCTACGTGTCATTCCCACGTTTCTCTATTGCTTCTTACTACGTGTCATTCCCACATGAATTCTCTTCCCTGACCCACATTGCCTTCTTTGCTTTCCTTCTTTCCCGTTTTCAAATCTTCTCTCTTCTTACTCGTTTTCAGCATTTATGGTTCGCAAATTCAAATTCAAATTCAAATTTAATTTCAATTGCACCTAACACCAGTCCCGATATATACCTGATTGATTCTCCAACACGTGCCCTTTCAATAGTTCACTCTTCATGAACACATGCTACTCGAATTCAAATTATAACCCTAAAAGAAGGTCAACTCTCACCCCACACCTCCTAGATCAGAACCTGCTTCGTTCACCGCCACCCCTCAGCAAGTCCTCCTTCAACAGCGACATGGTCATCTACTCCGATCGCGACTCCCCTTTGCCTCAGATCCGCACCCAGCGTCACTACTTTAAATCTCTAATCTGTCTCAGTTTCAATCGTCTGATTCCTCCCCCTTTGCAGCTTCACTTTCATCACCTTGGTCAATTATATTATTTGTAATAGTATATTTTCCTTACTTTAGTGTTTTACATATGGATTGAATCGTATTTCCTATGTTAATTATAAATGAGTAATGATATATGGATCAAATTTTTTATCTCACGAATACAACGAATTGGTTAACAAACAATCATATTCATATGTTGAGGTTATGATTGGGAAAAAACATAAATCTAAAAAATTAATGTATTGATTGATGTTTCAAATACAATAGACCAATGTTCTGAAAACCGGACCAGTCATTGAACCGGTCAAAGTAGTGGTTCAAGGTTTAAAGGTTCAACCGGGGTCGAACCGCGGTTGAACCTTTATTAGTTAAATAATTCTTTTTTGATAATTAGATCTTGTATTAGGTACTATTAAATAAAAAGTATAATAGTATTTTGAAAAGAGCAAAAATGTTTTATTAATAATCAAGGGAAAAGTACAGCCTTACAAAAAGAAGGCGAGACGAAAAAAAACCACAAAGGAAACGACAACCAAAAACCGCACCATAAAAAGAAAGGCACGGAAAGCCCAAAACCAAGAACACCTAGACAAACCAATACCTCTACGAAACACCAGGCCCATTTTCTTTAAGGAAATCTTCTAGACCGCGAATGGCCTCTTCCTCGCTACCAGGAAATTCCAAACCCGCATATTTACCTAAAAACCAAACCTTTTTTGCACGCGTAAAATAGGGACCAATAGGGGAATGAGGAGCTGCCGCTGGGGGGTCGCTCACAAGCGCCACAGAAATAGCCTTCTTTGGACGACCTCTAGGTCTACGAATAGTTCCATCTACACTAAGCTTTGTCGCAACATTCTTCCGAGGCCGACCGCGAAGCCTGGGCCTAGGAGGGGAGAACTCTAAACAAGGAACATCCTCCTCCATCCCCAAGCCGACATCATCATCCTCAGACTCAAAAATTGAGACGTCCAAAACCGAAGCACGAACAGGATCAGAACAAGAACCAACCTCAAAGCTAGGTGGTAACCTAAAATCCCGATCTAGACCCTCGCCTTCTGAATCTTCGCATGAACCTTGATCTAGAGAAGCTAGCATCGTCCGCTCCCACCTAAGGGCCCCACAACAGCGGATGAAATGAGACAGCACAAAGTCATTAAGCCAGCCCCACCTATGGCTACTAGAGCCTAGAGGAGAGATGACTTTAATTCTAATATTTGAAACCTCTTCATCAAATGAAAACACACCATCCTTGTAAAAGAGCTTTGGAATGTGCAAAGGCCAAGATACAATATCAATTACACCTGATAAAGAACCATCATTATTCATTAATGACGAGAGAGAAACTCTCATCATACCCGAAGCCACCAATCCACCCTCTCTACACGTTTGCACCGCTTCAACTTCGCCAGCCAAAGGATGACCAGCCGCAGGAGACGGATCCACAGCTATACCAGACCAAGAAACCATCTCTGGAAATAACATCTCATCACAAAAGCGATAAGACTCCCCGCCTCCCTTGCTCCCCACCGATCCTACAAGCTCAGGGAAAAGAATATCATCAGAAAGTCTCCCCTCCAGCGAGTCGCACAGACCAGAGCCGATAAGGATGGCCTCGCAATCCAACCCAACAGCCACCGAAGAGCTCTCCTTCGAAAACCCCCTCACCACGTCGCTCCAGGACCTTGAGGACGAGGAGCCACCCACGCTAAACAACCTCTCCTGACACCGACCTTCCTTAGCAGGAGGCAAAGACACCTTCCTGGTTGGAGCAGGGAACCCCTCAAGCCCAGAGGAATCGCGCCTAGAAACTACTCCCTTCTTACCACAAGATTTATCTGGTTTCACCGACAAAAAAACACCACCCAACCTGAACCCATCCAGATGTTTCATTGCTTTGATAGCATCTTCCTTTAGAGCAAAACGGACGACCCAAACCTAAACCTTCTTCAAGGTTTCCTCTCTCGTTGAACAAAAACGTTCGTTAGCGTCCCATGTTGCAGGAAGCCAGGAAGAGATCCCTAACCTGGAAGTAATTCACATGGCCAGTAATACCGTCAATAAAAAGGGTGTAACAAGGCCGAGAGACCTCGCCAACAACCCCGACCTCCCTTAGAGACCAACCATCAGGCTCCTCACCGTCGCCATCCTCCTCACCTGTAGTCGACAGGCCGCCAACAGCAGCAAGTCCACCCACCGCACCTTTCGAAGCTAGGGACGAAGAAACCCTAGCAGAGCAAGGGTTTAGGGTTTAGGGTTTATTCAACGCACTTTGAAAAAAAAAATGTAGTATTATTCAACACGTAAAATTACATAAAGTTGAAAAGTCAGCAACAATGGTATTCTTCATTCGAAATAAAAAATTAAATGAGAAGTTACTATATTTATATATTCATTATAGATATAATTATCCATCAAAAAGAGTGATGCAGAAATAACAGTGATTAAAGAGCACTGATAATTGTGTTTCAAAAAAAAGAGCATAAGTAATTGCCTAAAATAATGGAGCCAACCGAAAAACTTAATGGAGCTATAATCAAGGGAGCATTTAATTTTTTACTTTAAATGTAATTTATTCTATATTTTACTCCTAAGGGGAGAGAGAAAGTTGTAACCCTAATAGTCTCTTCTCTTCTTCATAGTTCATACAGTGCTCTCCACTTTCTCTGTGCAAATGGCCGAATTCATTACAAACTATTCCCTCCTCTTCTTCATCTTCCCCATTCATTACCCATTTTGCCATTTTCCTATTTAAAAGAATTCGATAAGACTGAAAACGTCTTCTGCAGAATGATGCAGGAAAAAAAAAAGATTATTTTGTGTTGTAATGGTGAACCGGTTTCAACCTTTAAACTGCCGGTTTTCCCGGTTTTTTCCGGTTCCGAGCGGTTTTCCACCGGTCCTAATCAGGCCGGTTATTTAAGCAGATCGGACCGGCTACCGTGGCGGTTCCCGGTCGAACCGGTTGAACCGACCGGTCCGATTTTTAGAACATTGCAATAGACATATTCCCCATGTAACACGCGGATAAAAAAACACTAGTACTTAATGATTTAAGCACAATTCATTTTTCCCATCTAAAACAACATGAATTAAATTTAGGGTCCCGCTACTGTGGAGCCCTATTTTTCGGGCTCCAATTTTGGATCCCTGTTTTTGACCTGCTATCACCCTTCACTTAAAAAAAATAAAAAATATATATTTAATTTGAAAATCGTAGTAAACGGTTTAAGTTAATAAAAATCTCATATTCTTCCTGTTCCACATTCATCTTCCCCCATATCTCAAACCCAGAAATTTATCCATTCATTGAATCTCCAAATCCGAAATTTTACAAAAAGAAGATGAATCAAATCTAGATGAACAAAAAGATGCTCAACAGTGTTCTGAACACTAAACCAACAGAAAAATCAAATCTTTACAACACAATATCAAATTTGAAGCTCAAAGATACCATCATCAGAACCCATTCTTCTTCTTCTCACCAACACAATATCAATATGAACGTCATCAACATCTTCATCATGCTCTTCATCTTCAAACCCAGAAGAACTCCTTCAACCCAGAAATCCGAACCATCCAAACCCAAAATCCCAACCCAGAAGCTCCTTCAAACCATCAAATCCAGAAAAGAACTCACGTCATGAAAGATCTATGAACCTGAGATCTAGATCCCGCGCATCCATTGACAAAGGATCGGCGGTGGCGATTGCTGTAGCTGTAGCAAAGGCGACTACCAGCCGGGATCTGATGCGGCGAGGCGATGTGGCGACGGTGTTGCCGGTGAGAGTTGCGACGGGGAGAGGAGAAGGAAAGGAGACTGCGGAAATCAGTGGTAACCACCGCAGCTTCAACTCCCTTGCCCGAGCCCAACTACGGCACGTAAGCCTCTTCCTGGACTGAGCCACTGCACCTGAAGGTGTCTCGCCGCGCCTTTTGTCTCTCTGGGCAGGGTAAGGAACTGGTGTGGATGAAGGAAGAAGAAGAAAGTCGTGTGTGGCTGGGAAGAGAAAGCCGTGAATTAGTTATTTAGGGTGATTTTGTTTGAGATATGATTTGTTGGTTTTTAAGAGAAATTGGTGTGATAAGATTTGAAAAATGTTTTGAAGTTGGGATAGAAAAGAAGGGAGGTTTAACCAATTAATTGAATTAAATTGAGATTTGTACATTAATTAAGTTTTAATGTAAATTAATAATTTTTTAAAAAAAATTCAAAAATGAAATTAAGGTTGATCACCGGTCAAACCCAGGGCTCTAATTTTGGAGCCCGATTTTCGGGCTCCATGTTATCCAAACCCTTAAATTTAATTATTTGAAATTGGTGAAAGCTGAACTCAATCGGCGATTTTACACAATGTCTTGTTGGAAAATTTGGGATGAACAACGCGAACACCGAATCGAACAGCAACCCTGGTGGAACAAAACCAGCAACAACACGAACAGTACACCTTCACGAACCAGAATCTACAATAAAACAAGCTGAGTCGCGAAAATCAATTCGTTGTCCTTGAGAGTTATATTCGGGTATTATCCCAAACACTCCCCCAGGATTAAACATCCCCTTCTGACAATAAACCGGGTCACAGAACTAGCGAGATCAATTTCTCAATATGCCCAAGAAGTAGAGGAAGTAGAGGGGAGAGGAAAGGTGAGGAAATAAAACTGATATGTATATTTCCATATGAGAAATGGACTTGGTATTTATATGCAAAGACTTTGTGAATAACAAAACAGTGGATAACATAAATGTGGCGGCAACAATTAAATAATGGGCGGCAAGCCTTTAATTAAAGGGTGGCAACACACTAAACAAGGGTGATACAATCTAGGTTTGATAGTGACATTTATTTGGACGGTGAAAACATATAAATGGTGCTTGAACTTTTGAAATACTCACTATTTTTCCAACAATCCCCCACATATTTCATAAGTTCAAAGAAATAAGAATTTAGAAAGAAGAAATTTTCTAGGGCAATCTCCAAGAGTGTAATTGTTTCGAATATGGTGCCTTTTGGGCTATGAATCATACCTAGATTGATAAGACTTAACACAAATGAATTGGTGGAGCAAGCTTTATGAACCAATACATTTTGGTGTGTGCTAGAGGCCTTATCAATCATTACACCCCACAATTCTTGTTGTTATCGTTGTGGTGCGCTAAACGGCCATGTGCGTGCCTGGTATTCTTTGAGTGCTCTAGAGATCAACCAAATCTCATGCAAGCGGCTCCACTTGACACTCATATAGGTGATTTCATCAAGTATATGCCGCACTTCATATACCACCCATTAGGGCTATGAAAATCATTAATAGCTCTAAAACTTATCCTCTCAAAATGTAGCACAACACTTACACCCTTGGAATATACTATACAATAAAATTATTTAGTGTTGTCAGATCAATATGAATAACTTCTTATTACCCATATGAACCTTCTTCATGGGATCTTCAAGTTCAAATGGTGGGTTACCATTATTCACTGATTCCAATTGGCTTAAGTCTCATTCCCCTCGATGTGTCATCACTAGCTTCATGCATACGAAAGTAACCAACATACTCGCACAGGGAAACAACCAGAGAAGAAACAACCAATTGGGGCACATCATAACAACACTTGACCTCAGTCAAATAATTAGACAGAGAGCCCAAAATCCAAGCAAGCATACAAAAACCAAACCAGCTCTTTGCACCTTGGAAGAGCAGATGAAAGCCATAACGTCGTCTACAAAGCTGCTGGAAGAATTGAATCCGAACAGGATGGCAATAAGGTAACTACAAAGAGGAGGAAAACCTAAGCAAACCCCAAAATTCGATGTATACACCCATCCATGATACCAATGATACAAGACCACCTGCAAATACTTCAACTGGCACCACTTCAAGTCTTGAAGCCCAGGAATGAAGATCATTGACTCGGTCCCCATTTAAACTTTGTCTCCTGTAGCAAGATCAATTCAGGTTTGAGTTTCCAACGACTTTTTTCTTGACAGCATCCCTTTGTACAATTTTCCCAAGTCCTCACATATCCCATGAAAACCAAACTCTTCCCCTACCCACGCACCACACCACCACCGCGGATAAATCTACCTTCTGGATAGGATTTGAGAAGCGATACCATTCAGGACACATTCATCACTAGGGTCTACCCGACATTTTGGAGGCCCTGGTTAAATAATAAAATTAGACCCCTAATTTTTTTTTTGGAGAAAGTTTAATGAGAACACTACGCCAAAAAGACCTTTTACAACGGTTAAATTTGTCCTTTTACAGCGGCTTGAACCCGTTGTAGAGCTCGCTGCTGTAAAAGACTATACAGCGGTCCGAACCGCTGTAAAAGATAGATTATTTACAGCGGCTTTTAAAGAAAAACCGTTGTAAAAAAATTCAAAATTTTTTTTTAGCCCTTCTTTTTGGAGGCCCTGGGCTGTGAGTCTGCTTGCACAGGCCCAGATCCGGCCCTGTTCATCACTACACTCAAAAACCATGCCTTTTCCCCATTAATAGTGCATTTCTGGGCTCTTGTCATGACACCCCGTGGTTCCTGAAAATCAGAGAGTAGCACCGCCAGTTGATTGAATTCAGTAGCTTCTAACGTCGATGGCGCCACCTCTTCGATGGAACCTCCATTTGTGAATTACTTAATCAAATCATTTTTTTTAAATGTAGAATTAGTTTTCCGTGCATTGGGTTCAATCCTAGTATAAACCAATCATTAAGCACATATATGAATTGTTTTCTGGCTATGTCGTTATCATTGAGATAGCACTGTCATTTCGTATGGCAAAGAAGAGCTGAAATTGAACTTTGCCATCAGCTGGTACCGCAGCTGACAACTGAACTCCTCATAGCGTGTGTCCTTCAAGGCTAAGGCACGTGTCAATAGAAAAGATAAGATAACAAGAACAAAAAGAGAAAAATTCACGGTTTCGGTTGGCAAACGCACTTTGGGTGATAAGGAACGCAGAAAGCCAATCTCATATCAAATGCATGTGTTCAAAACAGGGTTGTCCTCCATTTGGCCTCCAACTCAAATTGTCATGAAGATTCTCCCTTTTTATCCTTGTCTTTATTGATTGAAATATTCAAAGGAGTATAGCTAATCAAAGTTTAGTTAAAATGTACATAAAATTGAGTTGATTACTTAAAACTAGTTTTATACTACAAGTTAATTAATAAGGGTGCAAGGAGAACCGAGATAAATTAAACGTGTTGTTACTTTTAAAATCAGGGATTAGAGATGCAGTCCTTCGTAGATAATATTAAGAAGTAAACTTTTGGACTCATGCAAATTAAATATATAAATAAAATAATCAATGTTTTTTACAAACCGATAAAATAATCATGCTTTAAGAACCATAAATGGAAGTTAAGTTATCATGTGAACCCCACTTTGACAAATTTACGTATTATGCACCATCAGTACTGGATGCAATAATTTTAAGCACCTAGTTTCAATAGTGCTCTTCATTTGCTATAGTTTAAACAAACTTTAATTTCAAAAAAAAAAATCAAACTTCATTTAAAGTACACTAAAAATCAATAAATTAAATTTTAATATTTTGAATTGATCAATCATATAAGTTAGTTTCAAAAAATCGTAAAAGTTCTTATTCAAAATTTAAGTTGTATTAATCAAAATTGAAAATCATACTCATGCCAACCTGCACAATTAATATTAGTAGATAGTTGAGTTTCTTAAACATTTAGTCCAAAGTTCGATTCCTAGGTAATGCATATAAAAAACTACTTGTTGGAAGAGACCAAGGTTGATAAACTCCTTAAAAATATAGTTGAGAGTTTGATCCTAAACAATGTGTATAAAGGAAGATTGTTTAGGAGAAACCTAACTACCCACCTAAGGTAACCTTAAATTCTCCAAAATGTTATCTTAGAGTTTGATGAGGATAGTCTCTTAAAGAGGACGATGTCTTCGGTGCATCAGTGTGGTTTGTGACACACCGTGTGTCACTGAAAAAATATAAAAATTAACCCATGACAATAGGTTGGTTACCGGGTATTTATAAACTGATAATTGCTATTTAATCCATACTATAATTTGTTGATATTTACACATCACTTCAATTCACATGTTATTGTGATGGAAATCAGGGAGGTCCCAGGATGCAAGAAGTCAAGCATAAATCAAAGATTGTTGTTTATACAGATTAACAAAAAATATCATGATTCATGTTCATTCTATGCATAATAAACTTTTTATTCATATTAACAAAATCGAATATCTAAAATTAAAGATTCGAAATCAAGTATTTGATCTAAAATTAATGAATCTGGAGGCCTCACTGTTCTCTAAAACCCCCAAAGAGAAGAAAGAAGCATACACCCCGCTTAGAAATCCATTCTCCAGAAACACCCATCACCATTTTAAAGTCTGAAATGTCTCTCTGAATTCAAAAAACTTATATTTTCTTACTTTCTCAACTTGGGTCTTCATTTCCCTTCTCTCACTTATTTGTTTAGATCAGTAACGAGATGAAAAAGGGTAGAGGAGTAGCTGCAGCGGCGTGGTGGCGGAGGTGAACGGATCGGCGGTGCGAAAGGAGGGAGGTTCGCGGCGGAGATCAGAGATCCATTGAACAAGGCGAGGGTCTGGCTCGGCACCTAATTCAGTTCTGCACAGGAAGCGGCGCGTGCATATGACGCCGCCACACGCGCTCTTCGTGGTCCAAAGGCCATAACAAATTTTCCTCTTACATTTCTGCTACCGCCACCGCGGATCCCTTCTTCTAGCCGGCAACCACAACGATGTTGTTCAGGACCACTATATCATATCAGTAACTCGCAGAGGCCTACATCGATTGGCAATGGCATGACCAAAATGTTCTTAATTTCCAGTTTCTGTTTCTGGTTTAACAAATAATAACCCCTCATCTAGACGCATCCTAGGGGTTAAATTGCAATATTATACATTCTATTCAATACCTGTAGTACAATTTCAATGCCTTTATCCAGTAATTGATCTAGACCGTCCATTTTAATATTTATTTATCCAACGACTACTATTCAACTGTACCATGGTGGAGCAGTTTTCAACTGCCCCACCGAAGCCAACACCCTTAAAGAGCAGTATTTTTTTTTTCTTATTTGAAAGGAGAATTCCCATAAAGATTTTGCTGAAGTACTCAATGTCATATTGTCAATTCATGTTGAATTTTCTTCAACACTGCATGTAAAGTGTAAACAGAAATAATTCACTACTGTGTATATAATTCAGTTTCTCAATTTACATTTAAAACCACATTTGCCTTTGATGCAAACTATTATTAAGATGATTGCTTTAGAAAATAAGTAATACACACAAGAAAAAAATTCAATTAGTAAATATTTTCTTAAAAATGAATTATTATTACTAATATGTCGTAGTTAAACTCAATGCAGATTCAAGTTTAAACTAAACATGTCAAGATTCTACTTCCCGAACGAAAGATTCAACCTAACTAATAAATCAAATAAGTAAAATCACATTTGTGTTTGTTACACTAAAAGGAAAGCTAGATTTGAGTATGGCACAAGTTGAAATAATCCTTGTTCCCGAACAGTGGTAAAGACAAAAGAAAGTTTATTATTCGACGAAAAAGAAGAAAGAAGGAAAGTGAAATAGGTAGCATCTTTTTCTTTCTAAACGGAATATGTTCCTCCCAAAACCAAACCCTAGAACAGGATAGTGCAGTGAAACGCATGATTGAGTAGTATTGACTCATCAACATTCAACAACGCTGTCTGTCCACCACCACTGCCAGCAACGGGTGGCCCCTGTAATCCCACAGTTCCAAGTACCACTACCAGTCATTTCAACCGGTGGCTTTCAACAAGTTCTCGACACGTGTCGGTCACTTAGGTTTCCAGTCAGCGCACACACACGCCCCTTCACCTTTTCTGGTTCGTTCGTTCGTTGTTGTTCTTGTTCCCTTTTCCTTCGCCCCCAAACTTTTTGGCGAAAAACATTATTATTTTATTAACATTATTATCGAAATTGACTCCTCCCTCTGAAAATTCCACCTTCTCTCTTTCACAGTGTGACTGTCACCACCAATAGTTTGGAATCGAATCGAAACCCTAGCAACCTTCCGCCGCCGCCACCGCCGCCGTTTGCAGCGGCATGAACCTCTTTTGTAAGATTGATTGATTCTCCTTTATCTTGTTTATTTTTTGTTTATTTAGTAACACTAACTTCATAGCCTCTTCATGTTATTCTCGACTCGCTAACGCGTTTTGTTTCAATTTATGGGGCGATTTGGAAAAAAATTCGTAGCTACCATCAAAATCTTAAACCTTCCATGTATTTCCCCCCCTTGTTATGCTTATATTCCGCGAAAGCTGATGTGGATTTTTTTTTGGAATTTTGTGATTTTTTGTTTTTGGTAGAGATTTGTTGTTTGTGTGTTTTTGAGTTGTTGTTCATTTCTGCTAAATTTTTTCGAGCATATTGTGAATTTCTGATTGTAAGCTTTCCCTGTAGGTTTCTCTCTTCTTATTGTGTGTTCTGAATTTTGTGTGCAAAACTGTTCATGTTAATGATTTCATATTTTTGTTTTTGCCATGGATTGTGAATATCTATCTAGGGAGCGCGTTTGAGTTTGCGACGCTTGACCGGGATCTGAAATTGGAAAGGCTTTCAGCTGGCTTGGGGCTAGTTGAGGGATAGTGCTGTTCTGTCTGTCACAGATGGGTGAAGATAACCGGCGGGTTGGTGGGTTTTCAGCTGGTCTGGCTTTGATATTGAACGGCGAGGACAGTAAGAAATGTTCGTCGAAAAATCGGCTTCTTTCTTGCTGTGATGATTTAGGTCAACAGTCTGTGGAGCGAACGCTTGAGTACGTTTTTGGCCTCCCCAACAGATCACTCAATTCATTGGCTGGTCCGGTGGACCGCGATTTTATTCGCTCCGTTATTAGGAAAGATTTCTCAAGATGTAATGCCGAATCAGGCGATTCTTCTACGGAAAGAGAAGGGATTTTTATTGGTAATAAAAATGGCAACGGGCCTGATGTTGTAGACCTTGAAGAATCTAGCATCTGCGGCGATCTTAAAATCATCAAGTCACCTTTTCTTATAGAGAGCTTGGCAATGTTCAGTAGTGCGAGGGCTAATACTTGTGTTTGGAAAGGAAAGTGGATGTATGAAGTTATGTTAGAAACATCTGGTATACAGCAGATTGGTTGGGCCACTCTTTCTTGCCCTTTCACTGACCATAAAGGTGTTGGCGATGCTGATGATTCATATGCTTATGATGGGAGACGAGTTAGCAAGTGGAACAAGGATGCAGAGACATATGGTCAGTCATGGGTTGTTGGTGATGTCATTGGATGTTGCATAGATTTAGATCGAGATGAAATACTATTCTTCAGGAATGGCAATCCACTTGGGGTGGCATTCCGAGGAATTCGAAAAATGGGTCCTGCTTTTGGTTATTATCCAGCAATTTCCCTCTCCCAGGGCGAAAGATGTGAACTGAACTTTGGGGCACGGCCCTTCAAGTACCCAGTTGAAGGCTACCTTCCTCTTCAGGCTCCTCCCTCCAAGAGCTACTTTTTGACACGATTGCTACAATGCTGGTCAAGGCTTTTGGACATGCATTCAGTAGAGCGAGCTGATCATTCTTTAGCTCAGAAATTGAGAAGAGTGAAGAAGTTTGTTTCATTGGAAGAAATTTTTCACCCTGCCTCTGATGCTATTTGTGAGGAATTGTTCTCTATAATTGAAGCAGATGCTGGGAACACAGAGTATATGGTTTGGGGTCCTTTGTTGTCCTTTATGTTTGAAGTTTTAGGATTTCATCCACCCCATGACTATTCAAGCTTGGATAAAGTAGTTGAAACACTACTACAATTTCAAGGATCACATTTCCTGTTTTACCACATGATAAATGCCCTTTCCTGTGGTTGTAAAGTAGCCCCGTTAGTCCTCACTGAATGTCCTTACTCTGGATCATATTCTCACCTTGCATTAGCATGTCATCTACTAAGACGAGAGGAACTAATGGTGCTTTGGTGGAAGTCACCAGATTTTGAATTTTTGTTTGAAGGCTTTCTGTCACAAAAGACTCCAAACAGGCAGGATCTTGACTCATTGATACCAACTGTTTGGTGGCCTGGTTCCTGTGAAGATGCATCTTATGAAGGTAACATGATGTTGACAACCACAGCTTTGTCTGAATCAATCAGTAAGGTAAATTCTTTTTCTCCTTGACCTAGCTGCATTTTAGGATTTAGGTAGTATATCTCAGTTGTGAATTCGATGTTGCTATTTAAACTTCGAAGGTGCAATGAGCAACCAATAACGCTGATAAGGTTTTCAACACAACGGTCACAATCAGTTGTTAATTTACGTGCTGAAAAATTATCTACGGCATTTTTATGGTTGATGGAATAGGACAGTATTACAAAGTAATTGGAGAATATTAGAAAGTGGATATAAAGTGTAACATGTAGTTTGTTCTACTTTTCTGTTTCTAGATGAAGGAATCATTATTATTACATAATTTTGCTAACGTATATTGCTTCATCTTGCTGTTGCTCCTACACTGTTCAATGCATGTAAGGCATGAGAGCACAGAAATAATGCTGGTACCTGTCTTTTATGTGTAAAGCTGAGTGCAACTTAGAGAAACTTAGTCAAGTTGACTGTTGAATATGTGATGCCAAATCTAATCAACTCTACTTTTTACTATATGACCGAATCATGTGATCTTATTAGTGAATCGGGAGTTCTGTTATTCCTTAAGATACAAGGTTGAGCAAAATTATTCTTTACTTTTTCTTCAGGTTGATTATTCTTGTTTATAATGAAGTCACTTTCACTTTCGTTTCATAATCTTCTCCATATTTCCATGTGTTCATAGTATGAGACTAGGTATTAGGGCTCAGATTTATTGTACAAAATAGTTTTTTTTTTTTCATTTGCTTAATACTTCCTCTCATTTTTATCATAGAAAAGGTGTGCTCATTAGTCATTATTTAACAGTATAATGCAAATGATAACATTGTTTCTATGAATTTCATGAACTACATTTGTTTCTTATTCAAGGGTAAAATTTGGTGAACCATTGTGCCCTTGGATGCTTCTTTCATACTTAATTTTTCTGAGTATACCTCTTCCACTTGTAGATTGAGGAGAAGCATAGGGACCTTTGTCGCTTAGTTATACAATTTATACCGCCTACAACACCTCCCCAATTACCTGGAGCCGTTTTCAGGACATTCTTACAAAGCCTTCTGCTGAAGAACAGAGGAGCAGAACGAAATGTCCCGCCACCTGGAGTTTCTAGTAACTCGGTTCTTGTTTCAATTTATACAGTTTTGCTCCATTTTCTATCTGAAGGATTTGCGTTGGGTGAAGTCTGTGGCTGGTTAAAGAGCTGCAAATCAGATGTTGGTTTCCTTCACAGAGGTGGTCAACGAAGTTTCCCCACACGCTTGTTTCTGAAAAATGATCCCCATAGAATTAATATTTCCCGGCTTGGGGGATCCTACACCCATTTATCAAAGATACACCCTATAGTTGAGCATGAAATGGAAGTGGTTGAATGGGATGAAGGTTGCATGGATAATGAAGAAACCAGAGTAACGCATTCGACCAGGCAGAAGCCGTGCTGTTGTTCTAGTTACGATTCTGATTTTACAAGAAACTTGAAGGTTCCAGCTAAATACCTGGCCAAAGGTTCTCGGGGCCATTGTAGCTCCATTCCAGAAAGACCTGCTCATGTTGCTGCCGAATGCAGTGATGAGGGTTTGAACGATGAAATAACAGATAAGCCTAGCTCCAGTGATCAATCTGAACCTGAGTACGGTTACCGCCAAGTGTACCATATGAAATCTGTATCAAGGGATACTAATATGTCTACAGCTACCCTTCAAGAAGAAGAGCTACTTGATGCTTTGTTGTGGTTGTATCATGTTGGTCTTGCTCCAAATTTTAAGCAGGTGAGATCACGTTGGCAAAATTTATTATGATTTATAAGATAGCAAGTTTTGATGGCAGGCAACTTGAATTTCTCTGAAATTTCTCAAAAGAGTGAGAGTGAAAAATGTAAGTAGTTGTGGTCGTATAAAAAGCTTATATATTTCAACCCCAATTCAAGACTAACTAATCGCACTCTGCTAAGGCTAATTTCTTCTTATTTTAGGTCAATGCTCATACAAAAAGTTATTCATAATGAATCTAGAACTAAGTTTCTGACTCGGTGTGTGATTCTATCAACACTTATGTTGTATTCAAAACAGCTTATAATTAAAATCTTACTAAGCTGAGAGATATTGTGAAAAAAGAAGAAATTTTTATTCAAATATTAATCAAAACCGAACTTGCATTTCAAGACTTAGCTCCAGTTGAATTACATTGAGCTTCCTTGAGGTTTTTAAATTACATTGACCTTCCTTGAGTTTTTTAACTTACACTCACATATCCTCTTGTTAAGAAATTACTGACTTTTCCCTTGTCTTCGGTTTTTCACCTGTCGGAGTGGTATATCTTGAAAGAATTTAAACAGGTTTGCTGTTTGATGAGAATTTGTAGCCGAATAGGTCAGTCAATGTAATTTCTGAAACAAGAGGGGAGTTAAGTAAAATTCATTAACCTGCAAGAATATCAAAGTAATATACTTATAATTCTTGTACAACTACTTATTATTGCCAATATGTGAGAAACAACGTTTGGCCATGTGCTATAAACAATTTTCTTTTACACTGTTACATCATTCTATAAATTTTTATGGAAAAATGATTATGGAAATCAATACACGAATATTTCATTGAACAATCTTTGGAAAATTTAAAATTTTAGGGAAAAGAGTATGTAACCACCCTGAACTTTGTGCCTTTTGCAAAGACACCTTGAGTTTATATTATATTCATCTTAATCCTTAAACTTTGTTTGTTTTATAGACCCTTCTGTTAACTTAAGTTACTAACTATTGGTTAGTAAATATAGATCTTTTAAAATTTCTAGGAAAATAGCATTCAACCACCTTACACTTTGTACTTTGTGCAAATGTAATTTTGAATAAGCCCTTCATTGTAATTAATCATTAGACTCTGACTATGAAAAGAGTGATGTATTTATGACATAGTATAAGTTTAAGGATTAATTGGTACACAATTAAAATTCAGGGCGCCTATTTACAAAAGGCATGGAGTTTAGGATGGCTGGACACTTTTTCCTAAAATTTATATGCATGATCCTAAGCCAGTAATAAGAGTTTAACTCTGGTTCCTTGATCTTTTTCTCTGCTTGTCCCCATTTTTCCTTGCTAAATATTTTAGAGTGCCTGTCCATTTAATTGATTCTGAATATTATTGAATTATACGGAAAAGATTGGAAAGAGAGATGAATGCTATTCTCTGTCTTTGCAGGCGTCATACTACATGACTCATCAGGCACAATCAATCTCCCTTTTAGAGGAAACAGATAAACAAATACGAGAACGATCTTGTGGCGAGAAATTGAAGCGTTTGAAAGAAGCTCGCAATGAATATAGAGAAGAGGTTATTGATTGTGTTAGGCATTGTTCTTGGTAAGATGTTCAAGTAGCGCTTAAGCTAATTTGTGTTGTCTGCTTATTTTCCATCATTGATTTTTGCTTTTCAACTGGCTTTTTACTTCTTCCAAATGGTATTAGTTTGAAATTTTCAGTAGTAGTGGTTTAGTATAGTTTATGTTCTCAACTCATTATTGTTGCCGAATTGATTGGATGCAATTTGATGACAACAGCTTGATTGTGTTTTTTATTTTAATTTTTAAATTTTTGGTGAGTTGCATTCTGGGTATGTTAAATGAAGCTCTCTGGGTGGTTAACTTAACAATAGTATTTACATTTTTTGTTCATTGGGCGGTACTTAGATTACTGAACTAAATTAAATCTAATAATGGAAAAAGATATTGTATATAGTTCAGAAGACTTGAAATATGGTTCATATTTTCAAAACTACAGGAAGAGTGTGATTTCCAAATATTTGTGTTTCATTTCTCTATGTCATATCTGTGTACACATTTCATAAATCTCATGGTATACCAAAGGTTTGAAGCTGTACTATATCATATGACTTGTAATAGTTGCTTTTTAGTTATAAATTTATTATAGCTATGTTTAGAGATCTATCCTTTAGATTTGGTTGCTACTTATGGATGAAATATCATTCTTAGATCCTCTTGTGTGTCTGTGAGTTCAGAATTTTGCTACTTATTGAACTTATCAGGTTCAGGGTTTATAGCAGCTACCTCTATTTTATATGAGGTCAACATGATAGGTATTTAAGACATTGTATTAGAGTATATTTCAGTGTCTTGTTTCAGACTGAGTTTTCTCGATGTTTCTCAAATACTAATATCCTTTTAAAAAGCCTTGCAATCATAATTCTTAATGACCAATGTTAGCAAAATCTATAGCAAAATCGCAAAATCCTAAGATTTTACGATTTTGCAGCACTGCTCCGATTCAAAACGCATGCAAAATCTTTTTTTGGTGGAATCCCGTAGAATCTTAGATTTTAATCGTAAAATCGTAAAATCCTATTGAATCTTACGATTCTAGTATTTTTTTAATTTTTGAAGTTGATTCCTAAAATTGGGGAAACTAGAGAGTTTTTTGACTTTGTGGAAAAAACAACCCACCACCCAGCATTTAGGGGATTTCGAAATTGAAGCTCTAATTGATTGTAGTTGCCAAATTTGAATGGTTAATTGACAAGAATTAATAACTGATTGTATATTTCGAAAAATCAACCTATGTGACCCAACCTTCATGCCTCTAATTGCCTATTTAATTCACTCATAGTAGAGTGAATTGAATCACGCATTCATGCTCTGTTTTCTGTAGTCTCTATCTAGGTCTCTTCCTCTTATGTTTTCTCTTCATTCTTCAACATCTTTGTTTTCCTTCATTCTTCAACGTCTCTGTTTCATCTTTTAATTTCATGTTCTAGTACTCTTATGATTTTGGATTGAGATTATGACTTGTATGGATGTTAATCTGATGAATTTTTATTCCAATTTTTGTTAAATGATGTGACTTACAAGATATCAATGCTATTTTTTTGTTTTTCTATTTATGGTAGAATCTAACGATTCAATTTACGATTATACGATTTTGAACCCCCTCTCCGATTCTACGTAGAATCTAGTTTTTCACAACATTGTTAATGACATTAAGATGCATATTACTGTTTACTGATTCTTTGTCTTTTTGGGTCATTTCTTGCCTTCCAGGTATCGCATCTCTCTATTATCTCGATGCAAACAGCGAGGAATGTATGCAATGTGCATGTGGGTTGCCCAGTTGTTACTGGTTCTGAGCAATATGGATTCAGTGTTCATCTACATCCCTGAATATTATCTGGAAGCATTGGTAAATAAGCATTTTCCCCTTGGTTTAGATTTAACTGCAGTTTTGACTCACTCACCTGCAGAGCTCAAAGTATCTTCACTACT
The DNA here is from genome assembly GCF_012489685.1 of Lotus japonicus. Classification (NCBI taxonomy): domain Eukaryota; kingdom Viridiplantae; phylum Streptophyta; class Magnoliopsida; order Fabales; family Fabaceae; genus Lotus; species Lotus japonicus. The sequence goes on from NC_080041.1 coordinate 75,560,531, forward strand.
TATCTGCTTCATTAAACTAGTTTCTTTTTCTTTTGTTGGGTGGGGGGGGGGGGGTCCTGTTACTTAGCCTGCCCCAATTAATTTGCTTAAGCTTAAGTGTGCTTTAACTCATATTACATTTTCTCAGCATTTGTTTCTTGAAAGAGCATTTCTTATGGAATAGTTTCTCTTGGCATTAATATTTTGTCGTTCGTACAGGTTGATTGCTTTCATGTGTTGCGGAAAAGTGATCCTCCATTTGTTCCTTCCACAATTTTGATCAAGCAAGGACTCACTTCATTTGTGCGTAACCTTTCCCATCTCTATTTTTTCATTCTTCATTTTTTATATTAGATTTTTGCTAGATGTAAGTGTACACTTAATATTGTGTGGAGAACTGTGGGCAGTTCTTTTTGGCCATTATCATATATTTTTCATTATGATATCTTCTAACCTATTTGCAACAACACAAACCTTATCTCACTAAGTGAGGCCTGACTATATGGATCACCTGACGTCATTGCACTCAATCAAAATCAAAATTTGTGGGATATTATTGACCATCAGGTTTCTTTTAACAATATTTTCCGATGTTATTTTTTGCCTCCCTTTATCCCTCTTCACAGTACTAAGAACCATGTTATCAACCATTCTCCCAGGTGCCTCCGAAGGTCTTCTTTGTACATGCCTGTACCACCTTAACCGATTTTCCGCCATCGTCTCCTCGATAGAGGCCACACATATATCTCCTCTTGTTCTATCATTGTTTATCTTGTCCTTTCCTTTCTAGTGAGACCACTCATCCATCTTAACATTCTCATTTCAGCTAGCCCAACTTTTTTCTCATGTTTTCCCATTAAAGACCAACATACGCTACCAGAGGGGATAGCATGACTTATAGCGGTTTGTTAAAACTTTCCTTTGTGCTTTGTAGGTACTTTGCGGTCACAGATAACTTATGTCATGATGCTTTTCTCCCACTTTAGCCACCCAACTTGAATTTTTTGTGTAACATCTTTGTCAATTTCCCCATTATTTTGCATAATAAATCCTCGGTACTTAATCTGTGAAACTTGTGGTATGATGTCGTTTCCAATTTTTACTTCCAACAAGTAATTTGCATCTCTAAATATATGTTCCATCAAGTGGAGGATTACAGGAATTTATTATTTTGCATATACTCAAAGTAATAGCTTAATATGGGACCCCGTCATTGATGTCTGTTATTGGGTAGATTTGGGGTAGTCTTGATGTCATCCAATTTAATGAGATCTGACTATAAGCCTTAGGGTGATCTGACTATAATCACATTCTTTATGATATCTATTCAGTTGAGCAGTAGCTTTGGGATAAGATTAAGTATTTGGCTTCTATTCCGTGTGTAGCAACCTTTTTAAAAGATTATCCCTTACATATATGTTGAGGTATTGGATAGCTTAATGAAGTTGATATCTATTGTTCATTTATGGTGCAGCATGCCTGATGCTTGTAATAACCCGTAGTAAGGGTGCTGAATGTTTCTATCATTGGTTCTAAGTTATGTTTTTTATATCTTTTTCACTAGGTCACTTTTGTAGTTACTCATTTCAACGATCCAAGGATATCAAGTGCAGATCTTAGGGATCTTCTTCTCCAGTCGATATCCGTCCTGGTGCAGTACAGAGAGTATTTGGCTGCTTTTGAGAGCAATGAAGCAGCCACCCAAAGGATGCCCAAAGCTTTATTATCAGCATTTGATAATAGATCTTGGATCCCAGTGATGAACATTCTCCTGCGATTATGCAAGGGTAGTGGTTTTAGTTTTTCAAAGACTGGAGAGTCATCTTCATCATCAGTTCTATTCCAAGTATGTAACATCCTCTTTTTGGTGAATAATTTTTGCTTGGATTGATTTCTCACCAGAGGTTTTTTCCCTTTGACTCTTGATACAATGTAGAGGTTGCTAAGAGAAGCTTGCATTAACGATGAAGGATTATTTTCATCTTTTCTAAACCGTCTATTTAATACACTTAGCTGGACCATGACTGAGTTCTCCGTTTCTGTTCGAGAAATGCAAGAAAAGTACCAGGTCTGTTTTTTCTGCCCTTTATTGGATTTCCATCTTGAATTACTTTCTCTCCTTATTCTTGTAGCTTTAAGTTAGTGTTCCGTAGCAATAATGCTACATAGGACCTGGATTTCAGTTTTTTTATGTACTCACTGTTATAGCTGATCTAATTTTCGAGTTATTCAAGTTTTATTTCCAAAACATCTGGCATGTTGTTTCGGTCAACATAGTGATTGTTGTCTTATTTAGAGTTTAGTTGGCTATTTTGATTTATCTGTGCTCTTCATTCCACAAATTGATTGTTGAAACACTTCTTCCACAGGTAATAGAGTTTCAGCAAAGGAAATGTTGTGTCATATTTGATCTTTCATGTAATCTTACAAGGATTCTGGAGTTCTACACTCGTGAGATTCCTCAAGCATTCTTGTCTGGTCCAGAAACAAACCTACGGAGGTTAACTGAATTGGTTGTATTTATCTTGAATCATATTACTTCTGCGGCTGATGCTGAGTTCTTTGACTTGTAAGTTCCTAGCCCGTGACTTAAACTCGAGCTTATAGAACACACACACATATTTGAAATTGTTGGTTATCCATCTGCCATATTTGGATATTGCTTCTGGAGAGACGCATAATCCAACCTTGTCACTATCCAATTTGACCCTTAATAAAGACTCCTTGAGATTTCCAAACCTATTCAAAATAGTTTTCCATCAATTGAGTTTTGATGAGAGGCTGCCCTTCTTTCTGTATTTTTTTCAGATCATTTAAACGGCATAACCAATCTTCGGAGAAAGTAAATCGAGGCATGATTTTGGCACCTCTTGTTGGGATCATGTTAAATTTATTGGATGCTACAAATTTGGCAGAAGATCCCGAGAACAATGATCTTTTGGATGTTTTTGCAAGCATGGAGTGTCCAGATACTGTTCATTATGGTTTTCAGTATCTTCTGGATTATAACTGGGTTAGTTGCTGTCCCTTAATTTATGTTATTGGTTCCTCTAAATATTTAGCATGCCAAAGCATTAAGAATGCCTTTGAATGCTGTTGTTTTTAATGTACTCTTTATCCAATTTTTTGAATTTATCCTGTTCATTAATTGCCTGCTTCCAACTTGCTGCTATTTATTGCTAAATTAGTAATAAACTCAACCATGAAAGTTCAACATTCATACCAAAACATGCTCAAGGAGATATCAGTTCTTAAAATAGTGGGATACATAGTCTCTGAATCTTATTGATCTTTCACCATATCACATCATGTTAGCAACTTGAACTTTTTATAAATAGTTTCTAATGAAAAGAGTGCTGTTGAAAAGTTAGCAGTTCTGCCCCATTACGTTTCTACTTTTCCGGTGATCTCTAAGTAGTTGGTATTACTTTGTTTAAGTGAGTCTTTACTCACTACTCACGTTTACCATCATTTTGCTCTTTCATTTTCCAGGATGGGTCTTGTCGCCGGGAAGCTTTTCTGGCAAAATACGAGCAGCTAGAGAATTTTCTCAGCCTCCTTACTTGCCGCATTGTGTCACGGCATGATAAAGTGGAAAGTGTAGGAGATACAGACCTAGAGGATAGCTTATGCTGCATATGTTATGCATGTGAAGCAGATGCCCAGATTGAACCATGTTCACATAGGTCTTGCTATGGCTGTATAACCAGACATCTTTTGAACTGCCAGAGATGTTTCTTTTGCAATGCTACAGTGACAGATGTGAGCAGAATATGTGAGAAGACAGGCTGAGGAGCCTCTATTTTGTGGTTGCTCGGTTCCTGGTGCACCTAAGCTGGTCCATAGCTGATTAGTTGCCTATTTTTGAACATGATATTTCAGAAATGACAACAAATGTTTAGGAAAGAAAACAGAAGGTTAAGATAGGGTGTAGTAAGATGGGTGGTGGGGTAGTTGCATAGGAGTTAATCTGTTCAAGGTGGTGAAGTGCTTCGTATGGGCCTGGATGTCGCTGCCATCGGTGAATTAAGAATTTTGTAGGATTTGTTAGAGGGTATTATGCTGTAAATATGCGATGTAAATGGCAAGCAAAGTTGTCGAAGTTTCTTTCTTTAAGCATGGCAACTCTTCATTATTCGCTAAATTAGCTTTGGAGGCCGTGATGTCCAACTCTGCAGTAGAACATGGTTAGATGTTTGGGGGATTAAATTTAAAAGGCTAGTACAGTTATGGTAAAAAAACCATTGACATATGTGAGTATGGAGATCTCACTGAAATCAGTGAGAATCGCATGGCTTTGTTCATCACATTAGAAATTATATAAATAAATTATATTTGTTAGGAGAGAAAGGCTTTTCAACTCAGATTACTTTTATTCTGTATTTCAGCATTTTGCAGTTCATCAATCAAAGTTTGTGGGGGTGTTTCGTCAGGCATTTTTTCTGGTTCAGGAACTTTGTCTCGGTGGTTGTCAGGAATTTGATTAGCAGAAATGTTCTTTTGTACGTTTTCACTGAATGCTGTAAATAATGTAGATGATTCAGTGACGTTGATCATATTCTTTTGTACTGTTAGCATCTATTTATTATTTTGATTTAGTCAATAAGAAGACACTATTTGCTCAACATGATGAAATGAAAAACCAATAGATACTTGGTTCAGGTGGCACATGATTCATTCTTCTGTCTTGTATATGAAAAACTCCATTGGGAGAGTTAGTCCATGTAAAATTTACTTTGCAGAGATACTTGTGTCACCCCCAAAAAAAGTATGATGAAACGAAATACCAGAACATTGTTTTTCATTCTAATTTGGACTCTCTTCATTTATTTTTTACTTTTTTAGAGAACTAAAGGAGTTTATTCAAAACGGAAAAAAAACCTCGGCTAGAAAGATACAGAAAACCAACAAAAATAGAAAGCCAACCTGCCCCAATATTTGGCTATGGATTATTTATATTTAAGTGTATAAAAAACTGATGATCCAAACTTCATATTGTGGTTCAAGCTTATGATTAAATAGAGAGACATAAGAGCAACAAATGTAGAGTATGTTTGGATTTCCATTGAACCCAAGATCCATGTTGAATTCAATGTGTTGAAATATTGTTGCTGAGATCAATGTTAAACTCAGTACAACAATTTCTAGCTTCTCCAATGTAAGTCGAAACATACACATGGTCAAACTCAATAATACACCTTTCATTCTATTAAAAAAAAAAAATAATAATAATACACCTTTCATTTCCCTTCTTTTTGTCAATCTCTTTTTATTTTATTTTGGTCTTTTTCCATATTTGGTATCTCCTTCTTTCAGCGACCCATACTGCATTCTAGTTTTACAGCCCAGGCCCAACAAAAAACCGGTCTGGTTCTTCTCAATCAGTTTCGGAGAGTGCGAGGACGAAAACACCTCGTGTTGCTTGTTCTGGTCGGTGTCACTGTACCAGTTCATCACTGTCATTCAGAAATGCAGAGTTCCCTGCAATTCCAATCTTCAAACCCCGGCGTAGTTCCGAGCTGGAAGAATGCTTTCACCGGCAACATCCACGCACAACGCAACCTCTTGTGCACAAAACGCCACACCCTTCCCAAACCCTTGTGCTCTCTCACCGTACAATCTCATCAACCACCGCATTACACCTCCACCGTTGGATCTTCACCACCGCTTCATCTCTCTCATTGGAACCTCACACAGCGTCATCTCACCGTTCTCCAAGTCTTCGCCTGCGTGGTACCCTCTCTCTCTCTCGCTATGTTTGTAACTGAATTTGTAGATTCTTCAATTTGTGACGATGAAATTCTTGCTTTTGTTTTGTGCAGACAGGGATATGTGCAACGTGGCTGTTTTGCTCTGCGATTCCGGCGCTTCTGGTTTGTGTAATCCAAAAGCATTTTTGGTAATCGAATTGGGGTTTGTTTTTTGAAGGGGTTAATTTCTGATTGTGAGAATGTGGGTTGCTGTGACTGTGAAGGCTTTCAAGAGAGCAGCAGAATCAATGGAGAAGCTGATGGATGCCACCAGGGAGGAGCTTCCCAACACCATGGCTGCAATTCGATTATCCGGCATGGAAATCAGTGACTTAACCACTGAGCTCAGTGATATAGGGTAGCAATTTATTCTTTTAACTTTTTTCTCTTGATTTGTTTTGGCTATCATGTTTCAAAATTAAACCTTACTTCGGTTTTTACTTGTCTATTGTAGCCAAGAGATTACCCATGGCGTTAGAAGCTCCACTCGCGCGGTTCGCTTGGCGGAGCAGAGGCTGCGCCGGTTCACCACTGTGCCTCCTCCTTCTTCAGGTTACCTACCAATAATACCAATCATGGATGTTTTATAGTCTTTTAGTTTGAATTTGTATTATAGCTTCATTCCAGGGAACGAGCATCCAAAAGATTGAGGCTGACCCGGGTGCACCTGCGGTAGCCAGAGCTGCAAGGGGTGTGAGAGAGGGCATTGTCAAGGGTCGTGCTATCTTGCAAATGTTTTTCACCCTCGCCCGATATTCCAAGTTTGCTCTCAACTATATCACTGGACGTAGATAATGCTAGGGGCCAGAGAAAATACTAGATCTCTTCATGGTGAGCATCAATGTTCTCTTATCTCTCTCTCTCTCTCTCTCTCTGTGTATGTGTCTCCTTTTTCCTCACTCTTTTATAGAGATTTTGCATTTCCCCTTTTAATTACTGGTATTTGTAATGCAAAGAAAAAAAAAACGAATAACTATTCTCCACTTCTGCTCTCTATTTGTGGTGTTGGTCTTATGTTTGTTCCCGGATGGTTTGATCATGCACTCTTGCCATTTTGTATATTTACATATTGCAATAGAATAGAGTGACTACACAGGCATTTTCCTTTAGATATTGCTGCATAGTTTAATTCTTACTAGTGTTAAAGCAATGTTTAATGTTGTTACTTGTTACTTGTTAGGATGAGTGTACCAGGGGAAGTCTATTCTTACTCATAATATTAAACCACCTTAGCGATATAGGTGAAGAAAATGATATAATTTTATGACTTTATGAGTTCTAGATCTGTTTCGAAACCTAGAATGAATTGATTGAGTGCAATATGGTTAAGTACCATTGATCAATAAAAAGGAATGGTTAATATAATATTTAAAAATTAAACAGTTGTGATTTAGGGTATTATTTTACAAAAATGTCCCATCCCTATACAATCTCTTCCTCACATCCGGAAGCCATAGTTTAGGACGCAAGGAGCAGGGGATCTTCCAAGGGAGTTGTGGACTGTGGTTAACCACCACCACCTTTCTCAGGTTGCATCCTTTGGCCAATGAGTTTCATCATCGCTCGAAGATAGAAGGGTATCTCCATCCTTCCTTCCTATTCTTCTTGTTCTTTCCCCTTTTCCATCTATCCTTCCATCACTGAGGTGTTTTGCTGTCGGGACATTGTCATGAGCTTTGCCTGCATGGATCACTTGGTCTCCGTCAAATCATTCCACTGTGCATCACCCAGGTGCCGCACCAACCAGACCACCTCTCTCCATTGTCGCCTCACCATAAAAAGGCAGCAAGTTTGTCTTGGCCAAACTATCATCCTCCCCCCTCTCCAACATGATGTGCGCTACTGCGCTTTGTACTTTGTTACTACAAGATCCTGTGATGTGTCATGAAGCAATTAGGGAGCGACCACCCTTCTCAATCGCGCTCTAAAATTGGTTCTATTTTACCTTCCCCTCTTCACCTAGCTCCATCATGAGCTTAGTCCTTTGCGATACACCATGGATCATTGCCCTATCCTTTGTCGTGCCTCAACCACTACGGGTCATTACTCATGAACCACGATGTATCGTTGACCAACTGTGGGTTTGCGTCATGATATCATAGCGATATCATACCCCGTGGCATGTCTCATCACTACTCGGTTGCTTAGTTCCCGAAAATTTGAAACTTTTTTATTCTAAATGTCATCTTCTCCCTCTCAACAAATTATGAAGCTGGCCTTTAGGTACTTTGTTTTGTCTGTATTCTTACTTTTAGGGTTCCAACTGCTATTATCATGGCTTATCATATGTTGTGGCCACAAGTTCTGACCTTCTTTCTGTTACCTGGGTTTAGGGATTTGGCTACTGTCATCGTTTACCCATCTACAGTCGCCAACAGTCAAATCGTCAGAAGGCAAAGGCATGTGCCTCATTACTTCTGTCATTTGTGCTTGTTGCTAGGAGCATTAACCATTGTAAGTGTAAGCCCACTTTCTACAGGCGTCAAGTGCTAAAGTTTATACACCCTTGTCCATCTTAGATGCTATCAACCAACCAGTCCATTATCCGCTGGGCACATGTGTCACTTACCAGCTTCGATGATTTCATTGTTTCTTCTATATTGGTTGTTGACTTATCTTGGTTTTCTTATGCCCCAATTTGACTTTTGGGTCTGTTAGTTGTGATATCTCATTTGACATCCACTGTTTGTTGTCTATAGAGACAACTGCCTATGGCTCCTATTCTCGTAAAGCACCTTGTTTGGTCTCGTGGTTGTTGGTTCCACTTCCTTGTTTAGCTCTAATTAGATGCTTTTATGGTAAGTTTGAGTGCTTTATCTTATGAGTTTCATGGCTAGGATTTACACCAAGATGCTGTATTTTCTCTAGTTTGGGCCAAGATGGTTTACTGTTGTATCACTCTTGTTTTGTGTTTGGATGTATTATTCCTGGTCTTTCACCCTCATTGGCAGGGCGGAGGCAGGAATTCATCTCTAGGGGGGCTAAGATTGAATATCATAAAAAAAAGCTAAGCATCACCAATAATGCGTCATGTGTGTGTGGATAAAGGAGATGAAAGACATTCACTTATATTACTATTAAGAATACTTTTAAGTTATGTTTAATGTCTTTTATTAAGGGTTCATTTACTATACACAAAAAAATCTTTGTGTAAGGTTGCACAAGTCTCACTTTAACTTGCTATTGTAGGTTCTCAGTCACCTATATTTTTAATTAAAAAAATTATATATTTTTAATTTAAAAATTTATGATTATCTCCTCTCCTCTCCTCTCCACCCCCTTCCTGCCCTTAACCTCCATACCATCCGTCGCTGGCACCACCACCTCCTCCACCACCGCTACCAGTTCTTCTCCTCCCTTCACTGTTCTTCCACCACTGACTTCACCCTTTTCATCCTCTTCCCCTTCTTCCTCCTTCCCCTAGAACCTAACCCAACAACAACCCCACTGAAAATCCTCCACCCAACAGGTGTGCATCATCCCACGATACATGTCTAGTAGCTTACTATCAAGAAATTCATCAAATCCAATTGCAAATCTCCAATCTGAGCACAAAAGCCCATCACGCCAACACATGTAGCATTATCCCAGACCACAAACACACATAAATCCAAGTTAGGGATGATGAAAGCTAGGACCTTTGGGCATTAATTCCAGAAATTTCACATCCAGGAAATGGAAAGATGAAAGAAAACCTACAAGATTGAAAACCCCTAAACCCCCAAATCTAAAACCACTGAAACATGGAGAATTCAATTGACCAGTGCTTTATTCACCCCATTAGAATCCCAAGCAAGGTACGTGATGAAATCGATTTGGGTTCCTGGGAGCCACGCGCGCCGCGACGTTCTATGTCGTTGACGATGAAGCAGGGAGATCGAGTTGCAGAGGATGTCGATTTTGGGTGCTCCACAGTTGCAAAAATTGGGGAAAAGGAAGGGGAAGAGAGTGCCTCGTACTCAGATCCAAGCCTAGCTCGCTCCAGTCGCCACCGCAGTCTCTCCTCCCACCGCCGGCGTCGCCACTCTTCTCTTCAGCCACAATCGCCAAGAAGGTGGTGGTGGTTTTTTTTTTGTACAGATGGTGGTGGGTATTTTTGTCACGGGAGGAAATTAAGATGGTGGTGGGTTAAACCATAACAATGATTAAATAATAATTAGTTAAAAAATAAAAAAAAAATATTACCTGCAAAGTAACCTATTATAACAAGTAAATCTAGGTTTGTGTAACTTTACACAAGTATTTTCTTGTGTATAGTAAATGAACCCTTTTATTAAAAAAAAAAACTTTGCAGTATAATTCTTTTTACTAGCTATCAAATTATTTTTCTCTTGTTAGTTTCAAAAAAAAATTATTTTTCTCTTGTAACATAAAAAACTAACTATCAATTAAGTATTAATGCATATTTATCCACCAATCTATTATAATATCTAAATTGTGAAGCGCGCAATATGACGCTGTCAACTCATCTTTCCTTCTATTTCTAAAATTTGCCACATCAGCTTTTTATCTTACGTGTCACTTTCTCTTCTCTGAATCAATTTGTATCACTTCCCCTTTGTCTCTCCTTCCGTCCATTGTACTTCTTCTATTCTCTAAAGCTATGCCTCATCATATTCCTGTATTGGCTTCTCCATTCTAACGTCAATAAACGTTATAATCCCACACACTCCACCTTCCATTTTTCCACACACCTATCCAACTCAACTTAATTATATTCCTTAAACTGCCACATCAAATTTAAACCATAACCATATATTATTCCGTTAAAATTGTGCCACTATTATTCCTTTAATCCTTTATGTTACAAATTTAAAGCCATTATCCACTAGACATTAAAACCTTCAAAGCTCATTCTCATTCATTTTACAGAACAATTATTTTTTCAACCCTTCATATTCATTCATGATGAGCATCCTCTCTCCCTCCCTCTTAAATGCTATATAACCCCTACCATCACCAAAGCAATATCTATATTCAGGCACTCTCACATAACAACAGCAGACGAACAAGGAAATGAATTGCACAGCAAAGTTGTTTTTACAAATATTTCAAGAAGTTTTTATAGGAATAAAATTCAATGAGATACAAGACCAGTACAATTGCATCCACATCCCGGAGATACGATCATGGTAAGGCATGCGTGCATAACCCGTTTTAGTGTTTTTTTTTTCCAACAACTTTGTTGTGGTTGATGCAGTACCTAAGCATAACCTGATGCGTGTTAAATTTTATATTACTTTCAGGTAAGAAAATATGTTTAAGTTTTACCTCAACCTTTCCGGTCCCTGTTTCTGGGTGCATGGCACCACCTATGTCGTCTTTTACTATCCTTTTGCTTTGTACCACAAATGAAAGTTGACAGGTAGTTACTTATTCACAACTCAGGCTTCCAATAATGTCTAACTATAGTTGTATGGATGTTGATTATAGTAACATATTGAAGAATTTTCTTATCCTTTTGTTAATGTTATAGAAGCACATGAATTATCCAGTAAGAAAATGACATATATGTCTTCTTCAAAGTAATATATCAGCTTTTAGGAGAACCATATCCACTAAAACACAAGTTCACTAAATTATGCTTGAAGGTGGTCAAACATAAAAACAATAATGACATCAAAATGTCTATCCCCCGAAAAAAAAAATATTGTGTATGAACATATTTTACTCACATTTTTATTAACCAAAATCACATATTCTTGTACATTTTTTTAATATCAAAGACTACTTTTTAAAATGATTACATATAATATTTACATTAATATTAATTTTCCTATTTTATTTTTCATATATAATTTAATTAAATAAAATAAAATTACTGTTTTCTTCAACCGCGCATCGCGCGGGTTTGAATCTAGTTATATTTTAAAGTTGAGTATTCAATCTTGAATCTCATGAAGCCACATCATCAACTCTTTTATCAGAAAGTCTAGTAGCATAAATATTCATATTAAATAAAAATCAAATTATTATTAATTACTTCTCTACTTAGATATTTAATATTAGTGTTTTTAAAAATGTAATCAGACATTTGTTTGTTATAGGTATGTAAAACATTTCCTATTAATGCAAAAGGTTATAAAAAAAAGATACAGATAGGACCAAGAGCTACAGGGGAGCGAAACAAGGCCTAGGAAACGGAGAGAAGCCAACCACACAGACTAGGGGTGAGTGAATGTAAAAAAAACAGCTTTTAGTTAAGCCAATCAATTATAATAAAATAGCCACAAGGGCCCGTGGTAGTTAACAAACAGAAAGAAAGAAGAAAGGGAAGGAGATACAAGGCTAAACCGGAAGGAAAAAAGAAACAGGGAACAAAGGAGTAAAACAGAGTCTCATCACAGACCCTGATAGTATAAAAGAATGAAATTCTTGGAGCTTGGGGGTGACTAAGCCACAGTAAGCACCCCCTGTAGGCCCCTCATTTTTTTCTTTTTCTAGAAGATACCTGTATAACAAGCTTAAAATTAAGTTCTAGTTTGAAAGGAAGTATTAGAATATAAAAAAACATCTTATGTCATAACATTATTCCTTAGAATTGGTTTCTTTGTTTTCTTATTTAAGTTTAGAAGTTTAAATTAGTCTTTCTACTTTACCAGAATTACTATAAATAAAAGTATATGCTTTAGTTTGGAACATATCAATACAATTTTATTCTCTGTATCACTTTTTTTCTCTTGAAAGATTAGAACTTATAACTTTATCAACTTTAATTAAAAATGAATTTCTTGTGAGATCTATGATACTCAACTGGCAGTCCCGTAAAGACAAAAATTACTGATCTTTAGTCATCTAAACATTTTATTATGCCATACCATTTTTCTTTTTTCTCTTTCTCTCTAGTCCTGTCTCATTCTATCTCTTTATTCCTGTTATATTAAACCCACTTATGGTAATAAGTGGGTACGCTATACTGGACTGAAAATTGGTTATCGATAAATATAAATTCTGATTCATAAGCTAATGTGAATAACTTAAGAAAATAACTTATACCAACTAAAATAAGCTATATGATAAGAACACCAAACATGGCCTCTTCCAGTAAGTATCACCATCTTTATCCTTGTGACTAATAATACGGTTACCATCACCGAATGACCGAATCATTGCCATTGGGCAGATTAATGTTAAATGTTCAGTGTCCTTATACAAGGGGAACAGCTATCATACTAGAAGCAAAGTGGGATAGGCATGGAAAATATCACCGAATAGATTGTGGGTATATTTCTTATTTTAATAGAAATAATTTTTAAAATATGGCATTAAAAGTATCAATTTCAGAATATTCAATTTTTTTTAAATTGATATTAGAAAGTTAAATTTGATCATCGAGTTAAAGATTAACAACAACTAAGTTTCGGATTCCATTCATCATCTTCATTGCAACTGAAAACAACTCCAAAGTCTACTACAATGAAATCTAAGACGATTTTACGAGACTAAAATCAAGCACACATAACATGTAGCTAAATTAAATAAGCCCATAGAGTATTACAAATTCGTGATATATTGATGCTATTTTTAAGCTAAGACGATAAAAGGTTGATTTGGCCTACACTCAATGGTGGTCTTGGTGGCCTCTTCAAAGCCTGAGATATTGTTGGTGTTACTTCTCTAGCTTTATCAAGGCCGAAACATTTGGAGAAAGCTTTCACAACTTGTTCTATGAAATTGCACGCACTATATGCATTCCATGCTGATTCTCTTTCTGTCTTATCTGCTGCTGGCATCTCTGTATATATTTCCTTCTCTTCCTTTCTCTTTCTTCTTCTCCTTCTAGTTCGTGGCTAACTAGTTATCTAACATGCCTCTTAGTGTTTCGAAGATGTCTCAGCAAAGAGACTCTTGCTATATATAAAGCAATAAAACATAGTTGTTTTAACCTTGCTTTTGCGTAAGGCGCTTTAAGATTATTAGCACATTCATTCACTAACATCAAATGCATTGCATGTCGTCTTATAAACGAACAAGTAACAACAAAGAATGGAATTTGAAACATAGTTCCATACCTGCAAAGTGTCACATTGCACGTACGCCACAAGGTCTGATAAATAACACGTGTAACTCTGTCCATATGCAAGTGGAGTAGGCATTGATATAGATGGGATCAACCAGCCCATTCAAAGACTCTTCAAGAAATATGATGTCCACGGTCCAAGACTAAAAATATGAAATAAGTTTTGCGAGAAATAATTTTGGAGCTCAAGGGAAAAAAAGATGAAATTGAGTTAGAAGCTACACTTAAGTGCATTTCACTTTCCTTCTACTCAAAAATAAAGACCCAACATTAGGTAGACTTTTCAATAACTTAATCTGCATGTTCAAGATGCACTAATGATAAATAATTGTGACGAGCATGAAAGTGTGGTTGGGTTGTTTACCATGAAAAACTGAATATTTACTGCTAATTCACACGTGAAAGACATCTTTTAACCATTTGAAATGACAAAGTTATCCTTAAATGAATTGTACATTCAATAGTGTCATTGATGTTATATCTTCTCTTGACTAATTTACCCTCATTTTCACCAATTTATCGAAGCTCATCCAATACCTACACAACCACCATCGCCGCTTCTGGGCAGCGCCGCCACCGCCTCTGGGCACCACCACCTCTGCCTCATGGATCATGGCTACTTTCTCAACCCTCAAAATCACTACTCGCTCCAAAACCAGACCCACATACCCCAACAACACCAACATCAAAGAAGCCAAAATTTGAAGTCGACAACCATCGGTTTCTGCAATACCCTTGTCTCTCTGCTTGTTGATTCAGAGGGAAGATGAATGTAAGGCCATGTTGTAATTCAAGGAAACAAATCCTAATTGTGACATAATCAACTGAATCGAACAAGCTCCATAAAGCAGCCAAGCTCCACCACCACTCATCCACCATCGTTGCCAATTTTTCTCCGCAAATCGGGATGGCATGCGTTGTCTTCAAGCCCACAAACGACACGCACCACTACGACCACATCCGCGCACGGCCTGCACCTCTGCCATCGAGACACGACCACATTGTTCCTTTCTCCAGTGTCTCCCTGTCTCACGTCCCTCTCTGCATCTCACCCTCACCATCTCTCTCTTTCTATCTCTCTCGGTCCCATCTCTCTCGCTACTGATTTGAATTCGTGGGGAAGAAGGTTCAATTGCTTTCCTCTTATGCAATCAGTTTCGCTACAACACCTGCTGCTCTAGCTAATTTCCACATTTTCCGAATGTGATTTCTATGTTATGTATGGTCGTGCCTAAGGGCATATCAGTTGAAGTAGATTCTTCTTTTTGATCAATCAAGTTATAGGAAGTTAGGTAATTACGTTTTGCCTTTTTGTTCTACAATTCTTGTATTCGGGAGAAAAAAATAATGTATTGAAAATTGTGATGATGTTTGGGTGAGCACTGGTGGTGGTGGTGGCTGGGATGGGTTTGACGATGGGTGGAAGGGAGGTGAGGAGGAGAAGGGGTAGGTGAGGATTTTTTTGGTAATTCAAATTGTTGTGTATTTTTTTTTCTCAACAGTCATAGCAGGTAATTTTAGCCTTTCACCATACCTATCTTTCTATTTCATCCTAGAAGCCACCATGTATTTTTTGGGGGAATATTTTGATGACATTTTGTATCTCCAATTGATTTTCAACGTCTTTTGTGAGTTGTTAGGCTACCAATAGGATTAGCGGGCTTTTTGCTTTAGTTTGGAGCTCATATATCACTAGTGGAGTTTTTTAATTGCTAGTGGGAGTATTGTCAGTTAGTGAAAAACTAAGTTGCCCACTTAGTGTATAAATAGGAACTCAATGTATGCACAAATTAGAATTATATTTGAGTTTTCTCCATTTGTAAAGCTTCCCTTTTGTCCTTGGATTAAAAACATAATTTTATGGTGCTGATTCTACCAGCAGGTCGCAGTTAGGATCGCGCATCTTGATAACTTTAGTTCTATTGCCGGCAGGTAACAGTTAGGGTCAAGTTCCTTTTATCATTTGATGACTTTGGCTCTACAAGTAGACCGTGGTTAGAGTCAAGTTTTTTAATGGTTTTCATGAGGGTCCATTATTTTTTATTTCGTGGAGAATCGTATTACCCGGCCAAAATAATAAATGGCCAATGCCGATGCATTTCAAAAGCCTATCTAGCTCTAAAAATGGCAGATTTTCGCCATTCAAAAAACCTTTTAAATCTAATTATCAGACTTATTTATATAAATATAATTATATGTTTATTTTATTATTATTGCTAAATTATAATTATACTATAATATCTTGAAATTATGTAATTATTTACGCTTATAAATATACGATAAAAGAGATTATAAAATCTTTAAATACCTTGCTATGAAGTATTATTTTAAATAAGTTTTTATAAGGAGACATATGGGTTGGGAGGGGAAGGTCCATGGTTCAATCCCTGGCAGGTGCAATTTAAATTCCGATGTACCAAAAAAAAATAAGTTTTTAGGTCTTAAAAAGTCCAACACATCCTTGCTTACTTTTGCAATATTTATTAACACACATATATATATAGAGAGAGAGGTCTATTTATAATTAGTATTATTTTAATGTATTTAAGTTCATTACCCTATATGTAGGGTAGGGTCTATTGAGCCTCCAAATCATCAGCTTAAACTTCTTCATTTAAATCATTCAAAATATTAAAAAGGAAACAAAACCATCTCTATCACCAATTTGTATTGGTCTATTGGACATTATGTAAATGTTACTATTTTATAATAAAGGGGCGGTGTCTAAATCACATTCAGCGTAAACCAATAGTATGTTATTTAGAATAGGAAAATGGGGGCGGTGTCTTTAGCCATACCACGGGCACTTAAGGATTCAGGGGAATGTTGATGAAGATAACCCTAAATTTGTGGCAATTTATAATCGTCAGATGCATGTTTTTTTATATACAATTCATGTCCACCCGTACCTATTGACATCCCTAGTAACCGCGGCGCAAACGAAAAATATAAAGGTTGGTGATTTTTTTTATAGCAATGAAAGGTTGATGATGAAACTGTACTTGAGAATGATGGGCCTTTTTCCTTGTTGATTTAGGCCTTTAATTTTTTTTTTCTTTTTGTACATTGAAAAGATAAATTGCACCTTATAGGAATTGATCAATAGACCTCTCTCACCTAAATGACAATAACAATAATTTTCAAAAATAATCAGCTTTCTTTTCTTTTTCTACTCTTTGGATTTGATGAACAATCAGACATGGAATCCAGGCCAAAACATTTGAGAAATGCTACTGTGGCTAGCCGGAAATAATGGCAAGGGTTGGGATTTAATGATGAAACATCCCCTTCAATCTCTTCCCCACTCATGCTTGAACTTGCATCTGTCGACACCTCGTCTTTTATAATTACATTTTGATTTTGTGCACCCTGCTAAAATAATTTCCGTCAGTTCAATTATTTCACCTACCTTGAATCATAAATGCACAAACAATTTAATGCATGCATTATTGTTCATACAGAAATTAAAGGTTTGCGTGAGGTATAGAGTTGATGAGAAAATATCAATAACTAACTTCAGATTCAACATCTTGTTGAACAACAGTGGACTCCAATGGAAGATCTCTCAATCCCTCATCACGGGGACCTAACCTATCACGGGAGACCTCCCTCATCATAGACGATCTTAACGTCATCACGGGTGACCTAACCTCATCACACGCAACCTCTTCATCATATGGGTGACCTCTTTGTTAGAAATTTTCAAGTGTGAGTAAGTCTCATATTGGAAGCTAAGAATAAGTTTGAGTGGTTTATAAGTGTGAGGACTCATACACCCATTGTCTTAAGGTTTTTTGTGAAAGATGTGGTGTCTGGTCCACTTATGGTTTGCTCAAAGCCCAATGTGGAGTTTTATCCTACAGTATAGATAGATATATGGGCGGGATTGCCATAAGAGGGTTATGTTCGGGGATAAGGCTAGATTTGAATTCTCTCTTGATTCTTAGTCTTTTATGTTCACTAAGTGAACAAATAGGAATCAACATCAATTTGCAAATCAAATTAAATTATCATATTTTTTTAACGGAACCAGCTAATCTTGGGTAGCATTCTGGCATGAAATGGATATAGGTTGGAGTCATTTGTGTAATGTGTCTTCGCTATCCTTTAGCTTTGAAAACCATGGCCCATGGGGGCAGTTCTATAATTGGAATTTAGAAGTTGGAGAAGAGATGATTTGAGCGGACAATTAATTACCAGAAACAGTTAGAAATTCACCTCCCCTACTACTTCTTTCTTCTTCTTATCACAAGCATATATTCCAGACTAGGAGACAATTTTGCAAGAATTGAATAAGTCCCAAAATTAATCAAATATATATACCTACCCTGCCCCTGTTACCCAAATAAACAAAATATCAAATGCAGCATGGTTAGGACAATAGGACCACGGCTAGTGTGAGAGTGGTAATCATTTCCTAATATAGAAAAAGTAAATTCCAATTGAAGAAAGGTTGTGTGTTTCATAAATAACATGAAGTATGTGATTTCAGTCTCTGTTGAAGTAAATGTGAATCTATGTTAAATATTTGAAGTCAACATGTTAAAATCATTCTTCTGAGTTCTGATCCATTGTAATATCAACGTTGTCAAATTACGTTCGCGTGTTTGCCTTGCTCTGACATCAAAACAAAACATCCACTAACTATAAAGCAAAAATTGTGTGCCTTTCATTTCTCTTGGTTCTCTTCTTATTCTTATTCCTAGGTGTGAGTGTGCGAGTGTAATTGGTATGTGAATCTATACTTTTCCAATTTTTTTGTGACATTCATCATAAACATAATTTATAAAAAGAGTTTTATTCACTTTTTATCTTCAATGGCTAACAACCTTTAACATTGATTGACGTCAAGGGATATCCAAACGTCTCCTCCTCTTTATGCGTTTTGAGTAAGAAGAGAAGCAATGCTACACAAGTCCAATCTAAGAAAAAAAAACACAAATCTGCTCCACCTTCTCAAAACCATGTTCTTAATTTCAATGTTACTTGAAAAACTTTTTATCATCACGTTTCAAGTAAAAAAAAAAAAAAAAAACAGAGTTGGATTTGTAGGAGTGAATTTTGTTGAATTATTGGTGACAGTAGAGAAAATAAAAGAAAAATAAAAAACATGAATGTTACCAAAAATAGGAAAATCGGTAAAAGAAACAGAAAGTGGATGATAAGCTAACCTGGTTGAGGTGTCGAAGAGTAGGCGTTGAATCATGAATCTGTTGAATCTCATCGAAAAGGAAGGGAGTTGAAGCGCTGGGAAGGAACGTGACGGCAGCGGCGGCGGAATCGTGATCGGAATCTAAAGGAACGACGGCGACGAAAAAGAGAAGTGCAAGGAGGAGAAAGAGGACTATGAGTTGAATCCAAATGAGCCATGGAATCTTAAAGCTCTCAACAACTGTGACCTTATTGAACATGTTAATACATAGGATTAATTTGGTAATAATAATAATAATTGAGAAGATGTGGAAGAGAATGTGTTTGGTGTGGGAAAAGAGAGGATGAGGAAAAGTTGTTGGTGGAGTTGAAGTGGAATGGAAGCGAAGGGAAGACAGACAGAGATATATTATGGAATAAGAAAGGACACGGGTTTCATACAGCACATCACAGACACGCGCCGCTCAACGCGTTCTTGCAAGTTGCAGTCCCCTCTCTCTCTCTCTTTTCTTGACGCCAACATAGGAAGACGAAACGAAAGCGATTGCCCCACAGCTTATGAAAAAAAAAAAAACGGTGGAGTCTACGCTACGCTACCTCACTCTACATCCAATTACTACTTCTTTATTCATTTCTATGCTAGCTTCACCCCTTTGTTTTTCGTACATATAGTAATGATACATACACACATCACTTTCTCTTCTATATCATTTTACTTTATATTTTTCTTCGTATTTTCTGTCACATTACAAATCATATAATTTATTTCTCTCTCATTTTCACATTATCGCATAAGGCGGAGGTGGAATTGATTTATCAACTAAATATTAGTCTTACACAAGTATTTGGGTTGATTAACTCTAAAAACTTATTGATCAGTCTTTCATCATCATTTAGTATGTTGATAGTGTGGTTATAGTAGTCTAAATTATCAATTGTGGAGATACCTTTGTAAAGAATGAAAAAAAAAATCATTTCAACTCATCTAAACGCTACTTGGTGGCAAACTGGATCATATGTGTCGTGGAGGCCCAAAATCGTTTGTTTTATTAGGAGAGACACATTTTTCTTGCAAGGCATATCTTCAGCAGGCAGATCTGATCGTAGAGGGATGCAGTCGAGTGGTAGAGGTGACGCAGCGTGGAGCTGACCTCCATACTTCATGGCAACGTCCGTTGGAGGGTGTGGTGAAGCTCAATTTTAGTGCTTCTTTTAGAACAGGTGATGGGGTGGATCCGACCTCTCGAAGTGGAAGGGTTGATCTTTGCTTCTGCAACAATGTTTCATGTTATGGCACCATCGGCTGTGATGGCTGAAGCTTTGGCTTTTTGTTGGGCGATCATCTTAGCATCGCGGCTTGGCTTCTGATCGGTGTGCTTTGAGACACACTCTCTGTAGGTTTTCCAAAGGTGGAGAAAACCTCCTGATGGTAGTTCGTATTAATGTTCTATTATTCATGTGTATGCTCAGTTATCTAGTTCTTTTGATTCTATGTCTTTATCTTTTGTTATACGTTATGGTAATATGGTGGCGGATTTTTTTAGCTCGGGACGCCTCCTCTTTCACCATTTTGTGTGGATTGATTGAGGAGATGCCTCCTGAAGCTAACCCGTTTGTACTTTCTGATTTTGAGACCTTTGTGCCCGTTTCAATTTAATCGCGCAACAGGTAGATTTAAAAAAATTAAATGTTATTTAACTAGTTATGAAAAACATTACTAAGTCATGTATCATGCTTATAAAAAAAAAAAAACTAAGTCATGTATCATCATAATAACACTGAACACTCCTTTACATTATTTTCTTTATATTTATCTATCTTTTTCGGTTACATCAAATTATGTTTATCACTCTTCACTATTTTCTTCATATATTTCGATGTCTACATCATTTATTTAACACAATTTAAATTTGTTATAAAATAAAGAAAAGAAAACTTCTCTAAAGAATATACAAAATGGGCCAAAGAATATAAATTAAAACCCATAGCCCAATCACGATTAGAGACCCCTAACCTTCTACCTGCACTCTATAACAAAGGCCACGAAAAGACATTATAATATTTGTCTACACATAATATGAGTCTTCTAATTTTATTGTTAAAAAATGCTTAGATATGTTTTTAGTCCCTAGAAATACGTAAATGTTGATTTTAGTCCCTGAAAATATATGTTGTTATATTTTTTAGTCTCTGCAGTTATGTTTTGACTATTTTATCTTTCTTCTTGGAATATTCTATTTGATTTGGCATGTGGGACCTGCCATTGAATACAATTCAATACCACTCGGATTATGCAAGTGAGAATCACATAGATCTAGGGATGGCAACGAGTCGGGTCGGGCTAGGGTTTAGTTTTTCCCAAACCCAAACCCGAACTCTCATGCTAAACCCAAACTCAAACCCATCGGGTTTCGAATTTACCCAAACCCGTTATAGCCTATGTAAGATCCAGGATTTTATAATTAAATAAATAATTAATTTCCAACTCACGCATAGAATTTTGTGTATGCGTGAGAGGAACTTGACTTGTGGTTGATGTTTGAATTAGTATTATGAAGGAGAAAGTTCAGGAAATGACTAAGAATAGTACTATAGTCGCTATAGGTTATAGCACGAGCTTTATTCACTTCCGCCTTAGGGCGAAAGCGTTAGTAAAAGGCTAATCCGCTCTTAAAGCACTGTAGAAGCGGAATTCAAAAATATTCAGAGGATTATAAGAATTTCTCTTATTCCTTTCCCTGACGAGTGTTTCGACACGAAACCCTGGATTGTACGAACGATCGATTTCAATTCTCAGAAGTTTGCCGAAACTGAATCCGTGATAGCACAAGAACCTTAGAGTAAACTGTCGATGAAGACTTTTTCTATTCGGAGCTTCAAACGAAGATTCAACACGCGAACACCCATTTCTTTCGATGTTTTAGACCTTTCTTCAGAAGGAAGTTTTCTCTTCCGACATCAACTGGAAAAAGTAACTTTTCGGGTTAAATCGATTAACACTGTTAGTGAATCGTTTGCTTAAATTCTAAGAAACCTGTTTCGAGTTTTGGAATTCTGTCGCCGGATTCTATCTTATAATTCACAGAGGAATGTGCAGAAAAAATCGGAATCGCGAAATTTTTATTTTCCTGCATTTTCCCTCTCCTGTAAATAGCTTGAAAAACCAAAAATCCTCACCATTTCCACCCATGGAGGCCGCGACTTGGAGAGGAGAAGGAGGAGGAGAGATTTTTGCCGATTCTTGCCTGATTGTCGCTCTATTCGTTGCTACGCGTAGACCTCGAGGTACTGATGTTATTCCTTACCTCTGATCGTAAATTCTGTCGCTTTTCTCTATGTCTTTCTGTGCTCAAAGTTTTGAGCTTTTTGTAAAAGTGTCCAAATAACTTGATTTTTCTGTCTAAACTTATTCCCTGCATTCCCAAGAACATGAATATCCAGCTATTTTCCGCTGAATCTCGCCGAATCTCCGCAGAGATCAAATTCTGTAGAAATACCCATTTTTATGAGAAAGCCTTGCTTTTTTGTTCGAAAACTCTCGACTGAGCTTAGCGCCAGTAGGATTAGTTGTTATAAATGTCGTTAGGATCAAGCTTATCAAATTTATTTTTCGAAATTCCAATTTTAAATTTCCGAGCTAAAAACACTGACCAAAATACCCCTGTTCTAGTTTTCGACCCGATTATTTTTCTGAGAGTTTCTCTGGCCTAGATATCGCCTAATAATACCTAGGAATTAAATTAGATCGAAGAAAAAGTTCGGAAACCGTATTTTCTAAAGTGGCCGAAACTTAGTGTTATGGTGCCTTGTCCAAAAATAAATTTTTGGTCAGTATGGCCTGAGCTATAGCGTAGCTCTTTCAATTGTCTAAATTTTGGCTTTGGTTTCGTGTCATTCCGAGTTCTGTAGCTCGAGTTATGCGCGTTTTAGCGAACGAAGTCTCCATTGTCTGTTCGTGCCTAAATGTCGAACTCTAAAGCTTCGAAAGCTTCTTTTTGGGTTTTGTTAGTGTTATTAGTTGTATTGTTTCTTAGCGACTAAGCAATGATACTTTGCTTAAGGTTTGGAACAAGTTGAGCTGAGGAAAGAGGCTTTGGAGCAAGTGGTGAGGTTTCACAACTGAGGAGGACGCCCGGGGAACTTGCTGAGTTCAGGAGCTTTATTTTGGATTGGACTGGGATGTTGAGCTTGGATTGAGAAATTGGCTAAGGTAAGGGTAACTCAGCTTTAGAGCGTCATTTGAGTCTTGCATGATTTATTCGCACTGCTTGCATTTGAGATGAAGTTGTTTAAACTTGATTGGCAATTAAGTGCTATGTTGTATGCTTGCTTATGTTGACTGTTTCTGAGGCTTGTGCCAAATGTTTTCTGGAGGCTTCGGCCGATTGAACTTATTGAGACGTGTGTCTCCGTTTTCTGAGAGGCTTCGGTCGTTTACTGGTTTTTGTCATTACTGCTTTCTAGTGGATAAGACATGGTTATTGTTGATACCTTGATTGTTGTTATGTTGAAATAGTGAGCTAAGTTAGTATGCATTTTGATGAGACTTATGTTTGTTGACAATATGAATAACATGTGATTATGTTGATTTGATTATTGAATTTGAGATTGTTGTTTGAGTGACCACTGAGTTGGATGAGATGTTTTGGTTTGCTTGAAGTGGCGATGAGGTGGGTTTGTCCCACGGGATTGTCCCGTCTTTCGAGGTGTTATAAAGTGGCAATGAGGTGGATTTGTCCCACGCGATTGTCTCGTCTTTTGAGACGCTAAAGTGGCGATGAGGTGGGTTTGTCCCACGGGATTGTCCCGTCTGTCGAGGCGTTATAAAGTGGCAATGAGGTGGATTTGTCCCACGCGATTGTCCTGTCTTTTGAGACGTTAAAGTGGCGATGAGGTGAGTTTGTCCCACGGGATTGTCCCGTCTGTCGAGACGTTATAAAGTGGCGATGAGGTGGGTTTGTCCCGCGTGATTGTCCTGTCTTTTGAGATGCTAAAGTGGCGATGAGGTGGGTTTGTCCCACGTGATTGTCCCGTCTTGCGAGACGTTATTGTTTGATTGATATTGTTGAGGTTATTGATATCCGAGTTGATTATATTGTTGGTTCTATTGATATCTAGGTTGGTTTAAATTGTTGGCTTGACGATATCTGATTTGATTGACATTGTGGGTTTTGTTGATATATGAGTTGATTTGTATTGTTGGTTTTGTTGAAATTTGATCTACATCTATACTGTTGAAGTTATCGTTATCTGAATTTATCTATGCTGTTAAGTTATTGATTCACGAGTTAGTTTATGGTGTTAAGTTTTGTTAATATCTGTTTTAAAACCATATCGTTTAATTCTGTTAAATATATGATTTGATTTCATGATCGATAGGATGAGTTGTCATCTAATTTGAGTTAAATTGCTAGTTTATTTACCATGCTAAGTAATCAAATTTGAATAACATGATTTTCTCTTTTATATCTGGTAGTTGTATGGAGTTAACCCTTTCTGTTTGCTACTTGTTGTTTGGGCGCTTAACGCTATTAGGCGATGGAAAATCTTCGATGGAGCTTGACCTTCGTACGAGTCGGAGAGGAGAACTTGAAGAACTGTGGAAGACTTGAAGAATAGAGTCGCGTGTAGGGTTAGAGCCTTGGGTTAAAGAGCTAACCATTATTGGTTTAAGCTTGCATAATGATTTTAGAAATTTATATTTGGGGTTTCGGGTACTCGCCTTGTTCAAGGCTTGATGTAAATCCCTTTGTAGTTATGGAGTATGCATGACATGTTTTGGAAGTACATTTGAAAAGAAAAAAAAAATATACTCGTGTTTATGTATCATTTTGAAAAACATTGCATATTTATTTTATTAGATTGTTACCGTAACCCCTGAAATTCGGGGCGTTACAGCCTCAAACTCACGACCTAACCTAACTTGATACATAGAGTTTTTTGCAAAATAATTAAAACGCAACTTATATGATTTTATTATGAAAAACCATTTTATATCTTCTTTGCAAAAAATATAATGTCTTGTTCTTCAAATATAATCAAATTGTTAACAAATCAAGTTGTTAACATGGTATATATAAGAGTAATTTTGTAATTTTATATATATTGTTCGGGTGCGGGTTCCGCCAATACCAAATCCAAACCCAATCATATCGGGTTTTACCCGTAAAATCGGGTTCGGGTTCGGGCTATGTTGACATCCCTACATAGATCTCAGTGGAACTTTAAATCAGATTGTGGCACGTTATTGACTTCAAATCAGATTGTGTGACACGTAAATGTCAAATATATAGATAAATGAGTCACTCAGACACATAAGCGGAACTTAACGATAGAGATTAAAAAATATAACAATATATATTTACAGAGATTGAAAACTAAGAAATATTTTTCGAGAGACTAAAAACAATATTTGCTATACCTCCACACACTAAAAATATATTCAAGTCTTCTGAATGTTTTTATTAGTTTTCAACCCAATATTTAGTGAGTTGCTAACATTAGCAACACGAGCATTTGTAGCGGCTTTAGTCATTCACAAAGCGCGCGTTGTTTTTACAAAACTTTTCATTTTGTGACAGTTCAAAATCATTATAAAATTGGGTGTTTTGACACCAAGTTTAGTTCACATATTAGCGTACTTTAATAATACACTGATATGTGGACACTCTCCTCTCGTTTGGTTGCATAGAAAGTGAAAGTGATAAGAGAGAAGTCTACATGTAGATTTAATAAAGTTCCTCATGAATTGAACAATAGGGTTGAAGATTATATTGCAAGAGCTAACAGGCAGAGGAAGCTTGAACTAAGCGTTCTGCAAAATGGTAGCTACTAAAGGGTGCAAGAGTTTTCAATGTATAATGCCTCTGAGACACATGGCCGTTTGTTTCAGTTTCTTCTCGAAGGACTCTCACCTCGTGATGCTATGAAGTACTTGGACTTTATCAACAAGTGTAGGGACAGAGAAGGAATGGAATCCATGTTCCCAATGATAGTTAAGTTACAAATTAAATATCAGATCTTGTTAATGGTGTCAATCATTAAGCAGACATGAACATTAAGCAGACATGATGGCTTCTACAAGATAGGATACACCATGTCACAGTTTTATGAGGTAGAGGGTTTAGGGAAAATGAAGTTACCAAGGGCTTTTGCTAAACTCAGCCCTTGTAATTATTGCGTTGTAATTTTTTCAAAATTCAGTTCACAATTTTAAGAACATAGATATAGAGGACAATGTTTAATCCAATTCATTAATAAAGGTAGCCTTACATTTCTTTTACACTTTATCTGCAATGTATGATCTTTGTGGGTAGAGTGCAATATTGGAAAAGAAGATAAATGTTCTCAAAGTAATGGAAGAATATATAGAACTTGGAATCAGACATCAATCATCTAGTTGAAATTAAACTTTGAGCATCAGATTGAAACATTTCTGAGTGCTAGAATATAAAACATAACCCCTAATATATGAACGCATAAAAAATCACTGCATAAACATATAAACATAACCATTTATTCAAAGTAGTGCCAACTGTTATGCTCTTTATTGTGCAGAAAACAAAAAGAATGTCATATATATCCGATCTAAAAAATCCCCATTTGTGCAGAAGAACTAATACATATCAGCTTTGCAATTTCCTGTGACTTTTGTGCTACTCGTACTGTCATACTAGTGCAGAAATGGCACTGGGATAGTCAATTTTTTTATTATCTTCTTCCTCCATGACCTTTCCCACATTCAACACCTTCAAATTAAATAAATTAATTATAAATGTAAACTGAACTATCAAATACAATATAGTACTAGAAATTATACCCGTACGTTGCACGGGTTTATTTATAATTTTTTAAAAATTATATATGATTATTATAGTTTTAATAAATATATAAATATTCAAATATGTGTAATCATAAAATTAATAAATTAAATAATAATGGAGGTAAGAGATTTCATTGAATAGAGTTTACTCAAATTTAATAATTGATATGTTTTTAAAAAGAAAACTGTATTGAAACACAATAAAAATGAGAACAACCTTCTCATTTAGATAATTGCATTTGATCACAACATACCCATATCTGTTCTTCCCTACCACACCCTTGATTTGCCAAAAAGTTTGTCAACGTGACGCAATACATGCACCACACCAACACACTGAATTATAGACATCTAATGATCCATATGATTAAATACATGTTCCAATTTCCTTGACCTCCTATCTCCCCTAGACACTCATCCAACCCTAAGGAGGAATCACTCTCAACCACCACATTTGAAAATTTAAATTGCTGGAAAAATAACAAAGCATGTAACACTACTTGAACCTTCGTCAAAAGCCCACAACATTTTAGTTCCTTTTGCAAAGTAACCTGAAACCTCCCCTTCTTGATTCCTCAAAACAATGCCAATACCACTCACCACTGGGTTACCTTTAGACGCCCCATCCACATTAACCTTCAAAACAGTGGCTGACGGTGACTCCCAATACATTGTTCGTGGCATCTTTTGTTTTCATGGCCATTCAATACGCTCAAAGCCTCTAGCAAACTGTTCCAAATCATATCGACAATCATTCCACTTCACCTTGACCCACCAAAACACACAAACCAAGCAATAGTCTCATATATGTTCAAGAGAAATAACTTTGTTATTAAACACGCGTGCATTTCTCTCTAGACTCTAGTAATTGATATTAAATAATTAGTATTGAAGTAGTCTTAATATTTTATTCATTTAAAAATATAGAAATTCATTATGTGAATTTGAAATATATTCAAGTAATAAGTTTTTAATATCATAAATAAGTTATAATGACATTTTTTTACACTTTATAGCCACAATAAAGTAATTTTAACTTTTTATAATAAGAAATGATTTTTTAGTGTAAAGAATTATTTATTAGACTTATATTTATTCAACTTTGGTCATAGTTATTTCACTATGTTATTCTTTCTCAAGAAATCAAAAACTATATTTTAAGAATTTTTTCAACGAATACACACACATTATAGTTAATGGTAAATACTGATAGAGTGCCACTTTTTATTTAAAGACTACTTTTTCTTAATTATTTTTAATAAATATTATTTTATTATAATTAATTTTAACTCTCAATATTTTTGTATATCAAAATATTACTTAGTTTTATATTAATTTTCTCTCCTTCAATTTATGATTGATAATTAATTTTCTAAATTTTTTTAATTAATATTGGATAAACTATTTTCTTATAAGTACCTGAAATTTATAATTAATCGATAATACAATTAACACAAACGTGAGTTTTTATTATTTTCTATTTTTACTATTTAATATATAGTATTGTCGTATGATTTAATGTATTTTTTTTATACTTGATGATTTTTTTCCTGAAATAAAGATATATTTGTATTATTTAGTATATGTAGCTAAATACTCTTTAGTTAATTTCTTTCAGTTTTCAATCTTTATATTTAATGTATTTAATAAAAAAATTATAATTTAATTCAAAGTTTACATCATATTGGCATGTGTAAAGTCAAAAAACAAAAAGATTGAGATGTTTCAAAAGTTACATTATATTGAAAGTTGAATAGAAATTTAATTTTTTTAACTTAATTATTTAATGCATTTAATACTTATAGCTCAAGTGAGCTTTACATATATATATATATATAGATTAATCACATTCTTTTGTATTAACTTTGAATTACATCTACGATTATAGAAACTACAAACAGAACATCATGTCGTAAACGACGTTGAAAGATGATGTGTCTGCTAATTGAAATGGCAAATACTGATTGGGGAACATGAAAGGGTTATGATTCTTATGCCAGACGGATCCGGACTCGGTGCTCTCTCACTCACCTCCCATAAGGGGAAAAATTCTATGCTATTTTAAAGAAAGGACAATACGTGCTGAACCAAGAGCACTTCTGAAATGAAGGCAAATAAATAGGATCATGAACAATTTAAGGTCCAAGGATCATCTTAAGCCGCAAAACTATTAACCAAATTAACTCGCAACAACACCCAAACTTGAAACCTGGCTTTTCTCCCTCTCTCTTGATGGCACTCATCTTCTCTTCCTCGTTGTTGCTGATCAACACCGACCAATGGGGGAGCCAACATCATCACACACCGCCAAAGCTTCTTCAACAACACCTCCCCCACCACCACCAGTACCCCTCTCCCCCAAAATCTCCCTCGTCCAACCCTCCCAGAAGAAGAAACACAAACCCAAAATGGTTCGCGTCTTCCGCTCTGTCTTCCGTTCCTTACCCATCATAACCCCCGTATGTAAATTCCCCTCACTTCCCGCCGGCATCCCCGACGGCCACCACCACCACCACCATCTCAGAACCGTCAATGGAAGCAGCGGCGGTACGAGGGTATCGGGCACGCTATTCGGATACCCTAAGGGACGTGTGAGCCTGTCCGTTCAGGAGACTCCAAAGTGCTTCCCCACGGCAGTGATCGAGCTGTCCATGCATACCAGCGCGCTGCAGAAGGAGATGGCAGCCGGGATGGTGAGGGTGGCGCTCGAGTGTGAGAAGCGGTCAGAGAAGGACAAGACGAGGTTGTTGGAGGAGCCGTTGTGGACAATGTTTTGTAATGGGAAGAAAACCGGGTACGGTATGAGGAGGGAGGCGACGGAGGAGGATCTTAGTGTGATGGAGCTCCTCAAGGCCGTGTCGATGGGTGCCGGCGTTCTTCCGATGAGGTCTGGCGGCGGTGATGATGTGGATGGTGGAGAGATGACTTATGTGCGAGCACCTTTTGAGCATGTCGTGGGGTCGAAGGATTCAGAGACTCTTTACATGTTAAGTCCAGATGGGAATACTGCTGGGCCTGAGCTTACTATATTTTTTGTCAGGATTTGAGAATTGATCCCATGTTAATGTAGAAAGGTCTAATAAATTTTATGAGGTTCAGATTTCAGAGGTTAGAATGTGACAGAACTAGGATTGTAAATGATTGTATTTGTATACTAATGCATCAATGATATTATATATAACTTATTTTGTGTTTGTGTTTGAATCGTTTGCATGGCTAATGTCTGTTGTATAATCAATTGATTAATTAATGTAATTTAGTT
Source organism: Lotus japonicus (assembly GCF_012489685.1). Classification (NCBI taxonomy): domain Eukaryota; kingdom Viridiplantae; phylum Streptophyta; class Magnoliopsida; order Fabales; family Fabaceae; genus Lotus; species Lotus japonicus. Next base: position 75,590,515 of record NC_080041.1, read on the forward strand.
TTGTGTTCTTACAAGAGATTAGCATAATTCAGTGGATAAGTTCTTTCAATTCGGATGATTCATGAGTATCAATAATAAAATATCAAAGTTGGAGTTCATTTTGTTTGAGAATTTCTCTTAGAGAGAGAAAGTCAGTGAAAGAAGCTTTGAAAGTATAGTTGGAGATTTTTCACAAAAAGACTCATTGTCCCCCTAGCCTCTCTGGTCAATCCAACCGAACGGTTATACCCGAGGTTGGAGCAAGAAGGATACTAAATAGACAAGGGTGTATGCATTGGTCACAAATTTGGAGTGGCCAAGAGAGGCTAATTTCGGCGTGAGGTTTAACCTCCAGACCATCCTAGGAGTGCATTTTCTTTTGTTTTGCAAGTTCGTGCTTCCTTGATGTGGTGGTTCACTTCTAGAACTTGGCATGGAGGCGCCTTCCACTTGGTTTATTTGAGCCCCTTCTGAAGTGAGTGATTTCTCTAATTGAGGGTCACACATCTCATGGGGACATAATTTAAGAAATAAGGCATTTGGGGAATTCTTATGCGCATTTTCTTGAAGAATGTTATTTTCAAGCTTTTCAAAGTCCAAATGCAATTGTAGTGTATTGTAACAATTGAAGTTGTAACGAAATATGATTTTAATACATTTACTTGTCTTTAACATTTTGTCTTTACTTTTCGAATTACTTGTAATCTTTTCACGAGTGCACTATTCACCTCAAACTTCTTTGCTTGTGTTTTACCAAGTATTGGATTTGCGTCCAAATAATCTCGCAATTGTATTTAAGTGGAACGCACACATCGGAGGAGTGTGTTTTCAAACGGGTTTCTAACTTTTCTTGGCCTCAGACTGGTTCCCACCACCAGCCTTCACTCTACATCACCTAAGTTGAACGCAAGTGTCGAAGGAGCGGGATCCTCGAACTGGTTTCTAGCTTTCTTTTCCCCATAGGTGGGGTGCACGTGTCTAAGGAGCGATGCCTCGAACCGGTTCCCAACCATCACTTCATCGCCTAAATGGAATGCAAGCGTCTGAAGAGCGTGTTGCTAACACTAATTTCTAGCTTTCTTGGCCGCATAGGTGGGATGCACACGTCCAAGGAGCAAAGATTCATATTGGTTCCCAACCTTCATCACTTGAGTGGAACACACACGTTCTAGGAGCGAGATCCTCTAGCTGCTTTCTAGTTTTTTTGATTGCATAGCTTGGATGTACACATCTAAGGAGAGAAGCCTCAAAATGGTTACCAACCTTCACTCTACTGCTTAAGCAGAACGTACGTGCCCGAGGAGAGGGGTCCTTATACTACTTTCTAGCTTTATTGGTCACATAGTTGAGACACACATGCTCGAGGAGTTCAGCCTCAGGCTAATGAGGCTAATTCCCAGCCTTTACTCCATCTCCTAAGTGGAATGCATGCGTCTGAAGAGGAGGAGTGTGATCATGCATCTAGTTCCAAGGTTTCTCGTCATTTGAAAGTTAGGTGTCTAGCCTTAAAGATAGAAAATCAAAAAACTTCTTGTTGCATTACTAGCAAAATAAAGTTATGAAACTCAAACAACGAAAATGAAAAGAAAGAAAGTGAAAACAAATAAATCGTGTGAGATGAAAAGGCTTCAACTATATTATCTTATGATATTTGAGGTATTTCAATGGCGTGAAACTTCCTTGCCCTCAAGGGTTACAAGCTCGTATAGTCCTTTATTGGTTTCAAGAGCGTCCAGGTAAGGAAATTTCTAATTTGGAAAAAAAAAATTCCTTTACGAATCTTTTGAGGTCTAATATCCCCTCTCCTTAAGACCAAATCTCATGCTTTGAAACTTTTAGGGATTTTCGCTAACTTGAACCTTGCCACAACTCTCTATTTGGTACTGATATCTCGGATGTGAAAAATCTTCTTAACTCTCTCAAACGAGTCCAACTCTACTCGGATTACTTGATCGTTGGAGTCAATGTTGAATGCTTGAAATCATTGAAGGCTCTCTAGCACATATTCTTAATTAAAGAAATAAACAGCTCTAATATGGTATAGTAAATGAACCAAGTCGGTTGACACTTTTGAGGACCAAAGTGACCATTTACCCGATTTTTTGAGAAAAATTAGGGAAAAAACAACTAACAAAGTGGCAAGTAATGGTGAGCAATAATATTTTTTTTATTTGAGGCCTTATTTGCAAAAATATGAGGCATTTTTTACTTTGAAAAAAACAAATTTTTTGAGGCCTAAAGCCCTTGCTTGGGTCGCTTAACCCTTGGGCCGACCCTGTGGATTTGTGCCCAAATAATCTCGCAACTGTATTTAAGTGGAACGCACACTTCGGAGGAGTGTGTTTTCAAACGGGTTTCTAACTTTCTTGGCCTCAGACTGGTTCCCACCACCAGCCTTCACTCTACATCACCTAAGTTGAACGCAAGTGTCGAAGTAGCGGGATCCTCGAACTGGTTTCTAGCTTTCTTTTCCCCATAGGTGGGGTGCACGTGTCTAAGGAGCGAAGCCTCAAACCCGTTCCCAACCTTCACTTCATCACCTAAATGGAATGCAAGCGTCTGAAGAGCGTGCTGCTAACACTGGTTTCTATCTTTCTTGGCCGCATAGGTGGGATGCACGCGTCCAAGGAGCAAAGCTTCATATTGGTTCTCAACCTTCAATTCATCACTTTAGTGGAACACACATGTTCGAGGAGCGAGATCATCTAGCTGCTTTCCAGCTTTTTTGATCGCATAGCTTGGATGTACACATCTAAGGAGAGAAGCCTCAGAATGGTTCCCAACCTTCACTCTACTGCTTAAGCAGAACGCACGTGCCCGAGGAGAAGGATCCTTATACTACTTTCTAGCTTTATTGGTCACATAGTTGAGACACATGTGCTCGAGGAGTGCAGCCTCTAGCTAATTCCCAACCTTTAGTCCATCTCCTAAGTGGAATGCATGCGTCTGAAGAGGAGGAGTGTGATCATGCATCTAGTTCCAAGGTTTCTCGTCATTTGAAAGTTAGGTGTCTAGCCTTAAAGATAGAAAGTCAAAAAACTTCTTGTTGCATTACTAGCAAAATAAAGTTATGAAACTCAAACAACGAAAATGAAAAGAAAGAAAGTGAATGCAAATAAATCGTGTGAGATGAAAAGGCTTCAACTATATTATCTTATGATATTTGAGGTATTTCAATGGCGTGAAACTTCCTTGCCCTCAAGGGTTACAAGCTCGTATAGTCATTTATTGGTTCAAGAGCGTCCAGATAAGGAAATTTCTAATTTGGAAAAAAGATTTCCTTTACGAATCCTTTGAGGGCTAATATCCGCCCTCCTTAAGACCAAATCTCATGCTTTGAAACTTTTAGGGATTTTCGCTAACTTGAACCTTGCCACAACTCTCTATTTGGTACTGATATCTCGGATGTGAAAAATCTTCTTAACTCTCTCAAACGAGTCCAACTCTTCTCGGATTACTTGATCGTTGGAGTCAATGTTCAATGCTTGAAATCATTGAAGGCTCTCTGGCACATATTCTTAATTAAAGAAATAAACAGCTCTAATATGGTATAGTAAATGAACCAATTCACACATTACGGGCCTGTTTGATAACCCTTTTTAAAAAGAGTTCTCAAAACTGTTTTATAAATCAATTTTTGGAAACTGTTTTTAGGGAGAGATCGGAGAAAAAACTTGTTTGATAATTCTAATTTTGGAAACTGTTTTTAAAATGAAAAAACAGAGAACTTGTTTGGTAAAATCATTTTGAAAACCTGTTTTGAAAACTAAAAAATTAAGAACTTGTTTGATTGTGTTGTTTTCTTTTATGAGATTTTGAGACTTAAATTGACTTCATATTTGTATTCTTTAATAAAAAGAAGACATTGTGACATTATCAAACAACTTGAAACTGAAACTGTTTGCGTTGAATGTTGAAAGCGATTTGCAACAACTCTGTGCCGAACACCATGACCAAGAATGAATAAGAACATTGCAACTTTTTCATCAACAAACACATCCCTTGAGTCACTTAAGTAGTTTTTCTCCCTCAATTCATTACAGAATCTAACAAAGCATGGCTTCCTCATTCGAAATAAATCAAAGCAAACTGTTCCAGATCCATTCAATATTTCATTAACAAATTCACGACCAGACAATTTAGAATCATTCACCACTGTTTTATTCAAATGATTCTGGTAATAATCATAAACCATATTAATCATTAGCATCTCTGCCATTTCATCATCACTTGAACCTGAAAAATCTCCATCAATATCCATAATGGAAATAACCTGCCATTTAATTTATATAACAAAATCTCAATAACTAAATCATAACAAAACATCCAGCACATTTAATAATCATATATAATTAAAAATCCATCACATTACAACCATAGTAAAATATCCAACACACTCAATATATAATACCCAGTATCTATCCAAAGCAATAGGCAAAAATAATGCTAAGTAGCAATAGGCAAAAACCACTCACGCACACTCCTAAGTAGCAATAGGAAAAATTCAGTTGCAGAACAAAAACCACTCACGCGCACTCCTAAGTAGCAATAGGCAAAATTCAGCAGCAGTAGAGATAGCACGAAAAAGCATTCACAGAATTTTCAAGCACCCATATGAACAAAAATAATGCTCCACCCACTGCACCCATATGAACGAAAATTATACCCCACCAACAGCCTCACAAAACTCACCCAAGAAACCCAACCAAAACCCTAGATTCAAGTATAGAAACTAAACCCTAAACCCAAAGAAATTAGAGAAATTGAAGATGATAGAGAAACTAAGAGGAACCAAATCAACAGAAATTAAACCAAACTGAGATTTACAAGAGAATGAAAAAAAAACCAACCTGAGATTTGGATTTTCCACTGCTGCAGATAGGTTGGGGAAGGCGTTCCAGAAGCAATGGGAAGACGTGAGTGTGTTGAGAAAAACCGATCAGATAAGCGTTTTGGACTTTGGGTGATATTTACCAATTTTGTCATTACTGAAAACACCTGTTCTCCGTGTGTTTTCTGTTTTGGAGAGAGAAAAGCAAAAGTGAGAAGCAAAACACCTTTTACCTCTTTCCGTTTTTCAGTATTTAAAAAGGAAAATTGAGAACAGTTTTTAGAATTGAAAACTGATTTTTAATTACCCAAGCAAGTTTTTCAGTTTTTTAATTTTTAAAAAGTGAAAACAGTTTTTGAAAAGTGTTATCAAACATGCCCTACATCTCTTTCAAGCCATTTTTAATCCCTCTTCAATTGCTATTTTTGTAAGGTTGTGGGTGAAATTGTGTAATGAAAAAAATTATTATTGTAATAAATGAAGCTATAAACCACCATTACATATAAATAGAAAGCGACAAAACAAACAAGTTGTAGGTTGATTCTTGTGTCTCCCTCGGATCAAACAGTGATGACAGACACGTTCTCACGCTTATCTTGCGTTGTCTCGGTTCTACTTCTCCTCCTCACTCTCACTCTCACTCTCCTTCCAACCAGCTGAAAAATTGTGAATCTGCAACTACTCAGCACTCAAGAAATGGCTCTTCTCACTCCCAGTATCTCAGTGCGTTTCCCACAACTCCAGCAACACCAACAGCAATGGAAATTCAAACCCAAACCCTTCTTCCCCCGTGCTTCCTCTTTCACTTCCACTTCCTTAGCTCAACTCAGTGTCGGTGAAGATTTACCATCAAACTACGGCGATTGGCTGCCCACTCCGGACCCTCACCTCCGCAGAAGAGCCGGCATTCTGCTCCATCCGACGTCGTTTCGAGGCCCCTACGGCATTGGCGATCTCGGCGACGAGGCCTTTCGTTTCGTTGACTGGCTCCACAACGCTGGTTGCTCGCTTTGGCAGGTTCTTCCTCTTGTGCCTCCTGGTAGAAAGGCGAATGAAGAGGGATCTCCTTACTCTGGCCAGGTTATCAATTTTGTTTTGGAATTTTCTCCATGGTTGAGGCTCAATTCAACTCTTTTAATGCAATTATTAGGTTTGAGTATTGACATTTTGGTTTTTAGGATGCCAATTGTGGGAACACCCTCTTGATCTCTCTTCAAGGCCTTGTTGATGATGGGTTGCTTGAAAAACATGAGCTTCCTCAACCAATGTGAGATTTTTTTTTAATTTCTTTTGTAATTTATGTAAGTAACATAGTTTTGATTTAAAGCTTTTGAGAAAGGAAAAAACTCTCTGGCCAGCCCTCGACCGTGGGGCGAGCGATTAGTCTCACGGCTGCCGGCGGTAGGAATACTTGGTCGCGAACAAAAAGCTCTTTGCTTTATAGTGTTCCCTGTTTTCATATCTTATGGTTATTGTTAAATGAATGCAGTGATGCAGAGCGCGTTGACTTTTCGGTTGTTGCTGACCTTAAGGATCCTTTGATAACTAAGGTAAGTTACTTAGAAGCATCTTTCCTGTGAGTGGAGTATTGTTGTGCATCTCATTCTAAATGTAACAACCTTTTTAAAATTGAGTTAAACAAAGAAGTAATTAAATATTTTCCATCCATTTGTATTTGATGCTTTAATTATCAATTATAGAAATCATGCCATTTTGTTCAAGTCACAATACCCTTTCACACATTCCACAACCTCTAGACTCTGCTGGCTATGTGTTCATTCATTCACATTAGACATCCAAGTTCAAACAGCCATCATATTCATGCTTCACAGAGGCATAGTGCACCGTAGCAATATCGCCAGTTACTTGTGCATCATCATAAGTTACAACTACCTGCTACTGCTCAACCTTTTCATAAAACTATAATTTGGTGAGTGCCTGATAGTATTTCTGAAGGATGGGAGACAAAGGTGAAAGTAGGCCTAGAGGTCATGAAAAGACTAGTGTATTAAGCGGAAATTAAATATAATTTCAGGTCAATGAGAGATTGTTAGTGTTTGTCTTTAGAAGTTTCTATTAATTTGCCTCGCTAGTTTCATCAATGAAATTTTGCTAGGAAACATACCTAGATTTTTCATATTTTTTCTAGAATAATGGTAGACTGCAGATACCTTGTTAATTTCTTGGAAAAGCCTAGTACAACACAGTGAGTTGCAAAAAAACACAAGTGCACTATAGTTAGTCAATTAGTGGTCTGTGGAGGCTGTGATTTTTTGTGACTTTTCATCTGTTACAGTAGCATTACTCTATTTTCTTTATGACATTGAACTTCTCAGAATCTTGTGTCTTGTACTTTATGTTAACTTTCTTATTGAAATCCTATTTGTAGGCTGCAGAGAGGCTCATTTCAAGTAAAGGGGAACTCAAAACACAGCTTGAAAATTTTCGCAAGGACCCTAACATATCAAGTGAGAGACTTATTTAGTTGTAATTCTAATATTGTCTCTTTGCCTGCCTGTTAGCCTCAATACTTCACTTTAGAGATGTTAATTTGCAAATAATAAGATGCATCTTTTCCTCTTTTGTTTTGGCTTTCTTTTTCTCCAGCTTGTTGGGGATTCTTGATTCTCCAGATTATTTCCTCTCTTAATGTACTTTTCATTTCTGTAAATTCTTTTCAACTAGGAGTACATTTAAATAAAATATAGAAAAAAATCATGGGAAAATCCCATCAAACATAATGTAAAAACGTCTAGAAGTCCTCCTTTATTACTGTTCAATGATTGGGCCGAGATAATCAATTCAAGCTAGAAATAATCTAGGCCTTTTAAATAGAACTTCAAGTCAATCTAGACTTTTTAAAAGGCTTGGCTAGCTTGAAAAATGGCCTATGTCATGCCAACAGGCCAGCTTCGAGCCTTGAGTTTAGGAAGTAGGTCAGGTGAAAGCTACTAGTGAGGCCAACCCAGTCTATTTCCACCCTACACATCTCCCACCTCAATGGCTTTGACTCATCATGCCCAAGCCACTAGTGAGGTCAACCCCCACATCTCTGACATGTTCAATCTGTGTGAAGATCAGATAGAGGGATACAGTGTAAACCTGAGATATGTAGGGTAAAAGAATGAAGATGTAAATGAATGAACACAAATGCTGGTACGCATCCTGTAGTTAGGTCATAAAGCTGAATTACAGAATGGTGGTGTGGCGTGAGCACGTTTCTTTTGTCAAAAGTATAAACAAGGATAAATGTATCAGTCTAAACATCATCTTCATTATTTGTTCCTAAGGCTTTCCTTATAGTTTGTCAAAACTCATTACAAGATTTTCTTTAGTAAGGCTGTAATAAATTTTCAATTTTGTAGGCTGGCTTGAAGATGCAGCTTATTTTGCTGCTATTGATGACAGTTTAAACACATTCAGCTGGTACAACTGGCCTGAACCTTTAAGAAACCGCCATCTTGTAGCTCTAGAAAATATTTATGAACAAAAGCGAGATTTTGTAAGATGATAAAGAATCCTTCTAGCTATAGTTATCATTAACACTTTCTCATTGAATGTCTATTTATAGCCATTAGTGACCTTGATGAGTTGTTTTTACTTTTGAATGCAGATAAATGTATTTATTGCACAACAGTTCTTGTTCCAAAGGCAATGGCAGAAAGTTCGCGACTATGCACAAAGTAGGGGAATCAGTATAATGGGAGACATGCCTATATATGTTGGTTATCATAGTGCAGATGTTTGGGCAAATAAGAACCAGTTTTCACTGGTTAGTAGTCTCTTAAGAACATGTCTCTGAAGTCTAAACTTTGATCTAACCTTTTGCCAGATCATTTTGTACCTTGTCATTGTATAATAATCTCCATTTATTTGGCAGAACAGGAAAGGCTTTCCCCTTTTAGTTAGTGGTGTTCCTCCTGATGCATTCAGTGAAACCGGACAGCTGTGGGGCAGGTTTGGTGCTAATCCCATAATAAATGTTTTTCTCATAAATCTTAATTATCCATGTTCTTTATGTTCTTCTTGTCCTCATTTTATATTTTCAACATAATGATCTTTTATTGTTCTTAAAGACATCTGCTTAGTCTGCAATCCGGGTCACCTAGACATTTCCGCTGTCCTATGGCATTTTTTCCCTTTCATACTTTCATGCTCTGACCATGTATGACTGTGTAACAATATATCCCACCTGATTATTTGTATAAACCCCTTTTCAGCATTTTTTTCCTTTGTTTTTGTTTTTGTTGTAATGATTCCTAACATATATTTGAGCAAATTGTAGCAAGCCCCCTGTCTACTTTAGATTACTGGCTTCTTATTTTTAATATTTTCATGTTTTAATGTAAAAGCCCCCTGTATGATTGGAATGCTATGGAGAAGGAAGGATACTCATGGTGGATACGTCGCATACAGCGCGCACAGAATTTATATGATGAATTTAGGATTGACCACTTTAGAGGACTTGCTGGATATTGGGCTGTTCCCTCTGGTAAGTCTAGACGTAGCTTATGTAACCGTTTTACACGGTGTGATGTTTTCCTAACATGTGTTTGCTCTATGATTATGCATGTGCAGAAGCAAAAGTAGCTATGGTTGGAAAGTGGAAGGTCAGAACCAGTCATTTTGTTGTACCTTTTGTCTATTTGTTCAAACTCTAATATGCTCTATATCATTTAAATGATAGGTAGGACCTGGAATATCTTTCTTTGATGCCATTTTCAGAGCTGTTGGAAAGGTTAATATTATTGCAGAAGACTTGGTACGTATTATCAGAACAAGTTCTGAAAATCACTTAACATTATTGCATAATTAGTCTTGTGTGGGTCATTGTTTTCATCCGTATGTTACTCTTTCTTAGGCAAGCCCTTAATTTTTGAGTTGGTGATTTATGGCAGGGAGTTATCACTGAGGATGTAGTCAAACTAAGAAAATCCATTGGAGCCCCTGGAATGGCTGTTCTCCAGTTTGGTAATGATTGATAACTAATTTTGTTTACCATCCTTCAGTCCATACTTCAAAGTAATTCTGAGTGCTAGAGCATTGTCTATTTTGATCTTCCAGGGTTCGGAGGTGGTGCAGATAATCCTCATTTGCCTCATAATCACGAGTTCAACCAAGTTGTCTATACAGGGACTCATGACAATGACACGGTAATACATTTACTGATGCTGCATATTAATCTTTTTAGAAAGTACATGGATTTGGGTGGGTATAACTATCGACACATGCATTTTTTTCATAAATACTTTTCCTATTTGGATAATGACATATTTTTTATTATATCTTAGTTATTTCATTTCAATACTTTCATCATTTCTTAGAAATATTACCTATCAATACGAATAAAGCTTGACAACAAATGTCTTACTGCCACAGGTCAAAGGTTGGTGGGAAGCTATGAACCAAGAAGAGAAATCCAAAGTGGGTGCTATGACAAATATGTAGTAGTTAATATAATTTTTAATCAAGTCGGATGAGGGTTCATCTCCTTTTTTTATGTCTCAGGCATTAAGTTATCTTTCATTAACTGGGGAGGATGACATTTCGTGGGTGCTAATCCAGAAGGTACTAGCTTCTGTTGCTCAAACAGCAGTAATACCTATGCAAGATGTTCTTGGACTGGGGAACTCTGCTAGGATGAATATTCCTGCAACTCAGGTAAAAGTTTGTGCATAGGATTCATAGTTTATTCTAGCAATTAGCAACATTAGTTTATGCAACCAGAACCATCCCCAAATCCCCACAGACAAAAAAAAAGGAATAAAATTATGACATTGTTGATCTCATGAATGATGCAGTTTGGAAACTGGGGTTGGAGAATTGCAAGTTCTGTGAGCTTTGATAACTTGGAGAGAGAAGCAGCCAGACTTAAAGATATGCTTTCAATGTATGGCCGGCTTTGAATACGGAATCCTGACTTGAGTGCAGAGTAGAAGAGTTAGCTTTGTAACAGCAAGTTGCTGGAGTTAGGCACGATGTTGATCAATCAAAGCTGGGTGCCTTGGTCAAGAAATTTGAGAATGGTGGATGCTTCTGTGAAAAGATGTAATAATATTGCAAATTTTTTGGGCTTGCTTGTATAATTGGTCACTGGTGATCTGATGTCGTCGCCCGAACCAGTTCAGGTGATCGAAAGAAGCAACTCTACCCCATGCACAAAATTGAGTCCAGAAAGTTCTGAATAAATTGTAATTGTATGCATGACGAGTTAAGAATGGCATGGAGTAATTTTCTAAACTTAATGTGTAAATTCATAGATTGTTTTGCTTCTAAATGCTTATTTCCGGCATTTTATTAAGGTACTCCCTAACTTGTCTTATGTGGCACCCTCAGCTGCGATCCAGCCTTTGCCACAACAACTAAGCTGAAAATATTCAGTTACTAGTGTGTTTGGTTGCATTATTTTAGTTGAAAATCACTTATTCATAAAAGTTATAATATATGTAACTTTTGTTTTTGACAGGCTTAGGATTGTGTACAAACTAGCAAACAAACATGCACTATAACTCGAGCCATTTATGCAGTCTTTAACACAACTTTATCATTTTCATCCAACTAATCTCCTTTTTCTCTCTATTTGAAATTTGAGTGATTACCTTCATATCATACAATCAAAAGAAGGTTATAGTTCAACCTTCATTTCACGGTCCAAGCTCATAACTGAGGTTCAAACTCATTTAGATAATTAAATATAAAACTAATGACTTAACTATCAAATAAAGAAAAGTTAGGCTTGGGAGAATCCAAATATCTCTTTAATACATGTTTGAACATTTCTCATGCTCTGAAGCGATACCACGTGAAAAACAAGCTTCTAAATACAAAAGCTTCTGAAACCTCCTTATAAACAATGGAAAAAATAAAATAATTTTAAGAAAATAACAAAAATTAAATTATATGTTGAGAGTGGGATTTGAACCCACGCCCTTTCGGACCAGAACCTTAATCTGGCGCCTTAGACCAACTCGGCCATCTCAACATTTTCTTGTTAAAGGATCCACAAATAAATTATTTCAATAAATAAAAAAAAAATCCAATAAAATAGCCCATTTGCTCAGAAAATCAAAACGAGGGGGAAGGAAAGGCAGAGAGAGCCAGAGAGCATGGCGGATTCCGGCGAACCAAAGGAGGAGGAGAAGAACCAGAACCAGAACCTGATCCCGAACCTTCCAGATGACGTAGCAGTGAATTGCTTGGCTCGGGTCCCTCGTTCGGACCACCCGAACCTCTCCCTCGTTTCCAAACCAATCCACTTCCTCCTCACTTCGCCACTCTTCTTCAACGCGCGTTCCCTTCTCAACTGCACCCAACACCACCTTTACCTCACGCTCCGCACACGCGCCTCCGCGCTCCAAATCTTCACGCTCCACCGCAAAACCCTCCTCCCCCTCCCTCCTCTCCCCTCCCCCGCCCTCGGCTCCGCCTACGCCGTCCTCGGCCCCACCATCTACATCCTCGGCGGCTCAATCAACGACGTCCCCACACCTCACGTCTGGCTCCTCGACTGCCGCTTCCACCGCTGGCTCCCCGGCCCCTCCATGCGCGTCGCGCGTGAGTTCGCCGCTGCTGGCGTCATCGACGGCAATATCTACGTCATCGGCGGGTGTATCGCCGACAACTGGACCCGCTCCGCCCACTGGGCGGAAACCCTCGACCCTGCCACCGGGCGGTGGGAGCGCGTCCCGAGCCCGCCTGAGATCCAGGAGAAGTGGATGCACGCTAGCGCGGTTGTCGGGGGTAAGGTTTACGCCATGGCTGATCGCGGCGGCGTCGCGTTCGACCCGCGGAGCGGCGCGTGGGAGAGCGTGAGTGGCGAGCTTGACCTTGGGTGGCGGGGGAGGGCGTGTGTGGTGGATGAGGTGCTGTACTGCTATGATTTCTTGGGGAAGATCAAGGGGTTTGATGTGAAGCGAGGGTGTTGGAGGGAGCTAAAGGGGTTGAACAGTTTGCCGATTTTTCTGTGTGGAGCAACCATGGCTGATGTTGGTGGAAAATTGGTTGTGGTTTGGGAGTACCAAGCGGTCAAGGGTGGTATTGGCAAAGAAATAGATATTTGGTGTGCTGAGATTGAGGTGAACAAGAAGCAGAATGGGGAATTGTGGGGTGGTGTTTGCTGGTTTGGCAAGGTTCTTTCTGTTCCAAAAGGGTCCTCCATTGTTCATTGTTCTTCTGTAGCTGTGTGAGAACTTTGATATCTGTATCACATTGCCTGCTTTTTATGTCAGGTATCCCACTCTTATTCTCTTTCCTAATTGTGTTTTATTTCATGATTCTAGTTGAATTGATGTAGACAAGGAAGGAGTATGAGTAGATGAATTGGATAAGTGAACTCCTTAGCAGTTTCTGTGGAATTTTATTTTTCTTGTGAAATTGTTAGAGAAAAGATCTTATGAATACTAGTAATTTGCAAATGTAATCAGCATGAACTTGAATCAAATTATGTAGTGCAATTGGCTAACTCACTCAGTTGTGCAATGTGTGTCTTGGTTAAAAATATAGCCCTGAATAATGTACTTTGCTTGTTCATTAGCATGCTGGTAAACACTTGACAAGGTTGCTGGTTGATTCTCTAGCAACTAAGGTAAATAGATCATAACTTCCAATGCAATCATGACTAGAATGGAAATATGATGGAATAGCCATAAGGAAAATTTTGATAGTAGTCTTAATATTGTGATTGGGTTCAACTTGTGATTGGCAATTTGGCATATAGCTTTTGTGCTCGAAAATTTTCTGTGAATTCCACATTATATATTGTTCATATTCATTCTAGTTTGAAGATGTTATACTCTTTTTCCCCCAGTTTTTTGTTAGGCCAAGGTGTTCTGGTTTATATTTGTGGTTGTGGTGAAATTCTTTCGGCTTTTATTTCAGGTCACCTGTTTCTATCAACACATATCCTACTGGATTGAGATCCTTTTCAGGTGTAACTAGAGCATCTCAAGATTTTTTACAGTAAATTGCAGCCACCGGATGTTGCAAATTCCTTTATTGTTTGATCAGTTGACTGCAATGTTGTATGAATAAATAGGAGCTCCTCTTACAGTAGTGAATAAACTGTAAATTTAGTGTGTATACTTTAGCAGTTCCATAGTCATCTTTCCCCTAGCTTTGCAATCTGTATGCTGTATGAGTGAATTTGTAAGTTGTACAGAGTTGGTACTAAAGTCCTCACCCAATAAACTGCACTGAGTTTCGAGGTTTATATACCTCAGCTTATGACTATCATTCTGTCAACTATATTACTTGCAGTGTTGTTAATGGCAGGGAGCCAAAAACCTGCCATATTTAACATATAATGATGGCAGATTATAGCGGATTATGCGGAATATAGTCCATGGTGGATAGCCAAAGACCTGCCATGAGATTCCGCTACCCCGCCATGGCGAATATTTGATAACACTGATTGCTTGCTGGTTTAATGGGCGTTAGTGAACAAATATTGTTGCAGAACGCATGTATGCTAGGATATAAGCTGGCATAAGATGATTGAAATTGTGCAGGTATTGAGGGATGTGATTGGAAGGAATGTTGAACAAGCATTACTCAGTTATTTGGACAATCATTTGACATATATACATTGATCCCTACTTACATCTAAATAGAACAAAATATTGTCTGTCACAGTGGCATATTTTCTCACTCATTACTACTGCTCTTAGAGGTGTAAACTCTTTAAGACACGGTTGGTGTATTTTTTACAAGGTTACTCTTTGACATATGTTTATTCGTTTATAAAGTCAATTAACTTGCTTCATATATTGACTTAAAAAAGAAGAACCAACAAGATAAAATCAAGCGCTCTCTACTCCTCTAAAAGGAGAAGCGAAACTACTCCTCTAACTAAAAGGAGAAGTGAATCTGTCTTCACTTTGTGCATTATAAGTATAGCGGCATTCTTTTGAGGAAGGATGTCACTTGCAAAGCAGTTGTTCTCAATCCATTTATTCCTGGATCGTATATAAATCCTCTCTAACTAAAAGGAGAAGTGAAACTCCCTTCACTTTGCGCATTATAATTATAGCGGCATTCTTCTGGGGAACGCAGTCGCTCACAAAGCAGTTGTTCTCAATCCCTTTATTCCAAGATCGTATATAAACAAGCGGCTCACGCTCGCATCTGTTATTTTCAAAGAGATCCAGGGATCATTTAAAGAAAAGTGTTAATTAGCTCCAGTTGCACCCATGAAGACTAGAGATAACTATATGTAAGATAAAAAAAAATATATAGAAAGTAAGGGTCACTATCCACCAAAACAGACCTCTTTAAAGGCATACATATCTAAATCCAATTACAGCAAACATCCTGATCTGCCTGTATAATACACTGAACAAAAAAACATTAATATTTGCTATTTCATGCCAAATTATTGCTGACACAAATTGCATAAAAGCTAACGATAGACCACGTAGATTATTACATCTTATTTTTCTGGGAACAAAAAAGATACATCACATTCCCATGCTTATTGCAATTTGAAAATAATATAAACACTACATGGTTGTGTCTTTGTTTGTGCTTGCATCATACTTAACAGCCATCTTCACCCTTTAGAAACCCATTGATTTGTTCTAGTGCCTGAGAAATACGTTGGCACAAATTTGTCAGTATATATCATACAAATGTAGATCTAATTTGAGCTTACAGGAACACTCAGGGCAAAAGCAAAGTAAAATGCAATGAGCAGAAAGTGAAAAACCTCGATTGCAATAGTCTTTGGAGATAAATGCGACGCATCTTTTTGGTCCAGTTTTGCTGCTATATCTGCACAAAAAACAGAACACAATTAATCATCGGCGTGTATAGGATGAAAGAATAGTACACTTTTAAACTTCACAGAAATATTTAACATACTTGACCAAAAAGAAAACAAAATCTATAACATAAATAATCCGAATATCTTGCTTCATTCGACAATCTTTGAAGATTAAAACTATGTAGAACAGTAAGACAAAAAACCGCATAAGTCACAGGAGCCTATTAATAAATACCAATCCCTTTCCTGTTCTATTCCCACAGATTCTGGACATAAACACTACTCTTATTAAAAACGATGAAACAACATTTGCAGGCATACTTTCCAAGGAGACCCTGGCATTGGCATTGGCATATGCTTCGCTTCTTTCTTCAAAAAGAGAAGACAAACGCATGAAAGTCTGCAGGTAAAAATTACAAAGGATAAAATTATTTAGCAGTTGAAATAATTTTGATGCAGATTCCCATCCCAGCTCAGTTTGTGACTTCATAATTACCCTCTTGCATTTTGCAAAAGAAAAACACTTTTAAGAAGGAAAAAATCTTACCTTTGTATATGCATCTCCAGCTTCATAATGTAGAAGAGGGCGAGAATTAGTTCCTACTTTTGTTATTCTCCGAGCCAAGGCTTCTACAGGTACATCCAACCAAACACTAATCCCCTTATGCATATATTTCCTGGCAATATTCAAGTATGTGTCAACACTTTGTAAATCCTTCTCGAATTGATTCTATAGCCTGAATCAATTCTGAGGAGAAGCTTCAGTGATTAGTTTTTGGGTGCCAACATTAATTATGAGGAGAAATAAATTGATACAAACATGCTATGAACTGAGAAGAGTTAATCATAAAAGTGAAGGTAAAACTTTTCTCACTATAAGTAAGTCCTTTATTATACCAATTGATGGGCTTCACAACAGCACCTCCACCAGTTGAAATAACATATCTTCGCATCATTGACAGCTTCTTCAGTATCTCTGTCTGCAACCGTAAAATAAGCATGGAAAATGAACAGAAATGTGATCATAGAACCAAGAAAGAAAAAGAATAGCAACACACAAATCGGAAACGTTGTGCATTTTATCTGACCTCCTTATTACGGAAAAAAGCCTCCCCATAGTTCTTGAATATATCAGCTACAGAAGTTTTATCAACCTCCTCCTCGATCAATGCATCACTGCTCCCATAAATGTAAGAACATAATATTGATAAATGCAGAAAATATATATTTAGCAGAAAATTTTGATGTGCCTAAAAAATAAAATTCTCCCAACACTAAACCAAGCATGCACTATATCAGTTGAATATCATACTAACCTGTCGAAAAAGGAATAAGAAAGCACTTCTGATAAAATCTTCCCCACAGTTGTCTTCCCAGATCCCATCATTCCTGCATGTAAAGTTCAAAATGCTGAATACCAAAGTAATTACATTGGCAATGTATACCTGGTAAGCACAAATCCTTCTACCAAGAAACTGACCAACAAGATATATACAACGTCCATTTAAATATGGCTCGATCTCTTGTGATTTACTCTGCAATTTAATTAATTCACATAAGACAATGGCACATAGATGCTCACACAAGCAAAACTAAGTTCAAATTACCATTTCTTGATGAATTACATAATAGAAGCACTACAACGAAAGGGCTTAAATTAATTAAAAATGACAATTCGCATCATGCTTTACCTTCAAAATCATTTCTTCATCAAGAGGACCACGAAAGCTCCCAGTTTCCAATATAGAAGCTACAAGAGTGACATTTGAAACAAAAAGAATATGTTAGGGAAGCCTTTGTTTATTCAATGGGAGGAGCATAAAATTAAACCTCTAAAAAGAAAGAAAAAACAGAAACTAATGCTTCGAGGGCAGAACTGCAATTTCCATACAGTTACGAATTTCCTATCCACCGATAATTTATACAAAAATTGTTCCTTTCTCCTTCTTCCCATTATTAGCTATAAGAGTAAACCCTCAATTTTCTACATCCATCAAATTGATCCTTAATATAAGCAAATCTCATTACCTAATAGGCCAATAGCACTTGAGTCTTGATGAGACTGACAAACCACATATTAGCAACTAATGTGCCTAATATCATCTAAATATGTAGCTTTTTGAAGTTATGAATTATGGATGTGATTTTGTGAAGGAAAAAAATTAGGAACCAAATTGAGGATTTACACTATAAGCTCACTAATCAAAACTGGTATTCCTTTGGGTAAAAAAAAATCACCCCTTCAAAATTGACATGGAGAAGAACAAGAATATAATCCATCATCACTCAAAGTGGATTGCATGTTTTGAAATTCCTCTATAATTTATTCAAAAATTTGTGAAAAAATTACAAGTACGAGAATTCATAGATGCAAATTGTCAGAAGTTGTTATACTTTAAATGGCAACCTGGAATATTGTTGTACGAGGAACATGCAACCACAACAGGAACCGTTCTTTGCTGACTCCTTTGCAATAATGACAACCTATGCGAAACAAAACCCTGAAACTTCTTCGGCTTCACAAAACCACTAGACATTCTCAGAGAACTGCTTGGTCCTGTTCTTCCGAGCTTGTCTCCGACCACCATGGTCGACAAGTGAAAGCTGTGAACCGCTTTAGCTTCCATGGTTTCTTCAGTTCGAAACTGCCGAATTCAACGACAGTAAGTTAAATCAATGATAAAATGCGGTTTCAGCGTGATTTTGACCCGTTAAGATAATGGATATGACAGAATCAGTGAATAAATAAATGCAAATGGAACAAGACGACAAAATTAGTAGCTGGAATGGAGTGAGTTAATCCAGAACGGAGCATAAACAAATATGAAATATTCGAAAATCGATGTCACATTGATATATGAGTTTGATTTGAATAGGATCCTATGAATGCTGAAAAAAATAGTAAAATGTAAGCAGAGAGAGATTCTGAAACCTTTTCACCTCTTAGAACACATTACAGAATTGTTAAAATCTCAATTATTATGAACTTTTCATTCAGTAATTGTAAAAGGAAAATTGTGAGTGGTGCTGACTGCTGAGTGCTACTCCCACTGAGTCGTATGTCGCCAGTTTGGTTGGCAAAATGATTGTGGCAAGTGACACATCACATAGCATGCTCTCCAACCACGAAAGATTGGAAGGATGGTCTCGGATAAGAAGTTTATTAGAGCTTGTTTGCGACTCCGTATTGCATTATAATATAATTTTATACAATATATAATATCGTGTTTGGTATTATATTGTATAAGTTTTTCCATCAATTCACTCTTCTACATTACAATGATAGGTAATGTAGTTTACCCTATAAATGATGGACAATGCTGATAAAAGTGTGAATGAAAATATTTAATCTATTGCCACCATCATCGCCCTCCACTATTGCCACCACCACCATCCACCTCCGCTGTCTCTACCGCTACCACTAAAGTTGCCTCATCACTCGCGCATGCTATTGCTACTGCTAATGTCACCACCACCCACCACAACTGTCCACTCCACTACTATCTCGACAACACCTTCCAACTTCACCACCACCATCACGGCCATTACCACTACCACTGTCATTGTCCTACAACAGTGTCACCACCACAAAACTCTCCACCAACATCATCCACCACCACTGCCACCACCACCACCCACCACCACCACCTACCGCCACAACCCACCACTACGACCACCACTATCATCCCAACCACCTCCCTCCACTGTTGCCACCACTCAACATCGCCAATGCCACCCTGCAGCCATCGCCACAACCACCATCCTCCATCATTGCCTCCACAACCACTCTCGTTGTTGCCACCATCGTTACCTCATCGGTTGCCACGACCATCTTCACTACCACTAACATCATCCTCATTTTTATACTATCTATCATACTTCTATATTTTACAAAACATAAGATTAATGTTAATTTAAGCAAAATAGTAAGCTATACAATGTATGACCAAACATCGTATAATATTAAATTATTATCAGGTCTTATACTAATTTAGTCAGAATTTCAGCGCACTTGCTCCAAACCAACTTTGCACACATTTTAAAGCACAAAAAGTAGAAGTGATAATTTCTAGCTATTTTTAGATTTCAGTTCATATGCTTCCAACCAACTTTGCACACATTTTAAAACACTAAAAGTAGAAGTAACAATTTCTTTCATTGAGTTGAAAGTACTTTCAAGTTGATAGTAACTCAAATTCAAACACATTGTTATAAAGATTGTCAAATACTTCATCCGGTCTTATTTATAAGCAACAAAAAAAAATTCACATAGTTTAAGAAATGTGGTAAAACTAGATAAAATGCATTAAATTTGTCTTGAATCAAAATAAACTTCCAAAATTACCCTTTATTATTCGTGTTGGAAAGTGGGAAAGAGAGATAATAATTAATGGGACACATTCTACAAGTTAGAATTAATAAGGGTATCATTGGAAAAAAATATTTAATATAGCTCAAACTTTCATTTGGTTCTTATAAAAAGGACCAAGATTTTTCTTCTCTTTCATGCTTATAAATAGGACCGGAGGTAGTAATTGAATAAGTCTGGACTCAAGACGTCATATATGACTTTTTTTTTGTGTGTTAAATTGATATCCAACTTAGTTGTGATGAACATCAAATGTCAGCTAAAGAATGTGACTCAACTCTCGACCTAGGGATTCAAAAGTAATAAATGCATTTTCATAAATTATAGATGCAGTAGTAGTATATCAAAATTTGATCAAATCTTCTGCAAACATTTTTTTAATGTTGATAATTTTTTTGTCAAATTAATATTATTTTGGGTCAAGATCAATGTTGATAAAACTAAGAAAAGCAAGCAAGGGTTGGGCTGGGCTAACGTGATATTTCAACAAGATGCAATTAGGTTTGGGCCCTGAAACAGAAGAGCAAGACCCAGCAAAGCGAGATTGCAATAAGAAGAGTAGCAGTATAATAGCGATACAAAGCTATTAGGGTTTTGTGGCAGCACAACACAACAGAGCTAAGCAGAGAGCAGCAATGGCGCCGAAGAAGGAGAGGTCACCAAGGGTGAGCCGAAACCCTGAATTGATCAGGGGAATCGGGAAATACTCCAGGTCCAAGATGTACCACAAGAGGGGTCTCTGGGCCATCAAGGCCAAGCACGGCGGCACTTTCCCTCGCCACGATGCCAAGCTTAAGCCTGAAGCTCCTGCTCAGAAGGCACCTAAGTTCTACCCTGCTGATGATGTCAAGAAGCCTCTGCTCAACAAACACAAACCCAGACCCACCAAGCTCAGGTGAATTATTTTCAATCCATCCATTTTCTCATTTTATGAAATGTGAAAATAATGGAAAAAATGGTGTTTTTTGATTTGTTATTATTGGATCTGTAAAAGGGGTGTTTTAGATTTGGGATTATTAGATTGTGAATGATGAAATGATTTTGTGTGTGTCTATTTTGTTTGTTTTATGTTAAT